>NC_058194.1:21018127-21321158 GCF_907165205.1 Coccinella septempunctata
TGTACGGAGTATGAAAACATACTCATTGTATCACAATATAGTACAATTTTCTTGTGGAATTATCTCGTCTATCCGTTCTTCTTAGTGAAGTTTCCATATTCTACTTTTCCGAAATGAGAGAAATCAAAATTAGTTCTCATTAAAAGTAAACGTCTTTACTTTCACCATTTACACGTGTCCCAAATCGGAGAACAAAACGTTTTCATTAAACTTGCATTAATTCGCCAGAATGGATTATTCGCATTAAATAGGACGAGATGTGGCAAGATTTCTCATTTCGTGGCTGAGCTAAGCCATTTAGTGACTAGCGCACCCCGAAATATGCAATGTAGATAGGGGAAGATTCTCATTATACGGCTCTCGGCCTGAACTTTAGTGGAAATATCTTGGTGAAGTGTGGGACTGTTTCCTTTGTGAAATGACTATGCATGACTATACTACGAAACCATACGAAGTTCATATGGGATTAGAGTGTCCTACATCGTAGATTTTCATCAATCATTAATGCACTCCCACGATAAGGTGTCCTAGACTGTATTATACTATCCAATCTTTCGAAATAATGAATTAGATTGTAATGAACAGTCCTAATATCTGAGGAATCCATAATAGGTGAACAACAGATCAATGCTCATATGATATATTAATTCAAATCACCAAGTTTCTCTCTCCAGGTCATCTTCAGTTGTATAATCATTTACTTAGTAATAGAAGCTGGAAGCAAACAAAAACATCCATACATACAACAACAAACATAAAGAAGGAAGATAAACATACAGATAAAAAAGTACATATAAATGAGTGAAAACATAAAAATACAAAAAATATACTATGAGATATTAGGCCTTATTGAGATATTATTATTGAAACAAAATGATAAGAGTAAAGGTTAACATATAAATTCAAAATTGGAATATGAAATGGAACTGAGAACGTTCTTAAAGAAGATAATAAAATGAGACAAATTACAATAACATGAACAGAAAAAGGCAAAATGTCACCAATAATGAATTGGATTGAGAAGAACAGTCCTAATATCTGAGGAATCCATGATATGTGAACAACTCATAACAGATCAATGTTCATATGATATATTAATTCAAATCAGCAAGTTTCGATCTCTCCAGGTCATCTTCAGTTGTATAATAATTTACTTAGCAATAGAAGCTGGAAGCAAACAAAAACATCCATACATACAACAACAAACATAAAGAAGGAAGATAAATATACAGATAAAAAAAGTACAAATAACATTGAATGAGTGAAAACATAAAAATATAAAAAATATACTATGAGATATTAGGCCTTATTGAGATATTATTATTAAAACAAAATGATAAGAGCAAAGGTTAACATATAAACTCAAAATTAAAATATAAAATGGAACTGAGAACGTTCTTAAAGAAGATAATAAAATAAGACAAATTAAAATAAGATGAACAGAAAAAGGAAAATGTCAGCAAGTGTATGATACAATGTTCTGGAATATCGAGGTTTTGCCAGATCACTATCAATACTAGTATAATTTTTGACACCATTATGGTATAGATGGTAAAGCTTACAACCTTTCAGATAGTTGAATGTTCAAACCAATTTCACGCAGAGTGTATAATAATATAACTTTGTTCAGCGAATCTGTTGCGGAATGTGTTGTAGTAACAAGTCTACATTCCTTCCTTTTGAAAGGCATTCCTGATAGAAAAAAGGCCACCTTCTCGTATGCCTCGGATTAGAACGATTTAGTTTCTATCAGGCGTGAAAATTAAACAAGAAGAACTTCACCCAACTTCATAATTATAACCTCGAGGAACGAGAGAGCTATTAAATCTAATTGGACAGTGGATCCTATTGAGTTCGCGTTCGCTGTTGAATTTCAAAGTCAGTCCCATCCCCGATGAACCGAACAGGGCATCTGAACTGAATTGGTTAATCAAATCAGATGCCGAAGTATTTGTGGGCACAATTCAATTAGGGCGTTATTGTGTAGGGCTATGCAGACAGGTGATAATGAACCGACCTGTAATACACTCATATTTACGCGCACGAGATGAGGTTCAGGGGAGATTTGTCCGAGCGAGACATTCCAGTGAGTCTGGAATTCTCCAATACAAGAAAAAAGTTGTACAGAACACTAGTGATCTAGAATTTTCAGTATCACACATCCCAAATTGCAGGGATTCAAAGTATACAAAAAAATTAAATGAAAAAAGAAAACATTAGTAAAAACCAAACAGAACAAATGAAACTAACTATCGAGCTGTTGCATTATTTTCTTTGTTTGATGAAATACAAGTTGAGAATTCCTTTCTTCTCTCGGTTCTTCTCTTCAAAATAAAAAAAAGAGATAATAATTTCACGTAATGATCGATAAGAATAGACCATACTTAGCTAAACTCACCCTTAAAAAAAACCTGTATACAGGATAAGTCTCTGACTTATTCATACAGGGTGAGTCTTACACGTACAAATATTTTAACAGTAGATTCTTGAGGTAAAAAAAAAACACTTTTTTCCCTTATCTCATCATTCTTTCCGAATCGGTTCTGTTTAGAAGATACAGGCGGTTGAAAATCCATAAAAAAACGTTATTTTTAGTTCTATCTCACAAACGGTTTTATCGAATAAAATGAATTTCGGAATATAGTTTTTCATTTATTTGATAAATCTTTTTCGAACACAAGATATCATCCACGTCTTCCAGTTTTCCCATTATGACCATTACGTACCATAAAAATAGAAAAAATTCAAAGAACCCTATTCTTGGAACTATGTTGGACGCTATGTCATGAATATTTGAACGTTTTCTAAAATGAAAGTATCTGTGAAATTTGAAAAATTTTGTACTTTGGCTGAATACAACTATGCTTGAAAGATCCACAGATGTGTAGTGTCACAGATTTAGCTAATTATTCTAAAGGTAATTTTGTTTTTCTAGGGGTGGCACAGCTCACTATGAAAATTCAAAATGGCTATATCTTTTTATCAGGGTCCAATCGGAAAAAATGGTATAGAATAAAAGTTTTTCTTTTGACCTTAAAAATCTACTGTCAAAATAAACTGCTCCACATGAGTTAGGGATATCGACTTAAATTGCAAAAAATATAGTTAAAATAAGATTTTTGTGATGAAAATTCATATTAAAATGATTTCAAGTTGCAAATTAATTTAAGCTTGTAGGTCTGTTATTAAGAAAAATCGAGTAAAATAACGAAATTTTATTCCCAGAGAATTCAAGCATTTTATCTATACATTTTATCTATCAATACAATGTATGGCCTCCACGGGAATCAATAACAGCTTGACATCTTCTTTGTATACTACACACGAGGTTGTTGAACATTTGTTGAGGAATTTGGTTCCATAAACATGGCAGAAGCTCTCTCAGATCATTTAAAGATTCTGGGGTAGGTTGACGATCTAATCTTCTTTGGAGCATATCCCATCCATGTTCTATGCAATTCAAATCTGGTGAGTGCGAAGTTATTGGTAAATGTGGAATACCAAGCTCCTCGCGCACATTCTCAACTATGGCTGCACGGTGCGGTATAGCGTTATCGTCTAGAAATTGAAAAGTTTCACCAATAGCAGCGTGAAAATTTGGCACAACATTGTCAATGACATGCTCCCTATAGTGTAAGGCGGTCATATTCCCAGGACAAATGTATAGATCTGTGCGCCCGTTGAAACATATCCCGGCCCATACCATCACACTACCCCCTCGGAATGGATGGACTTCTTGGACATAGCGACGATTACGGGGTATGCGTGGGATTGTCCATACTCTTATTCTTCGAGAATCTGAAAATCGTCCATATCTGGATTCATCCACTACATTACGCCATTTATCGTTGATCGTTTCAATTGATATGTTGCCTTGCCCATTTCAGTATTTGATGCTTATGGTCACGTGTTAATGGAACTCCTCTTAATGGATGTCTAGAACCTAGATTCACCTCTCTCAAACGTCGTCCGATGGTTTCGATGGAAACTTGGACCCCATCTGCATTTTGAAGTGTATTCCGTAGCATTCTACACGTAGATGTAGGGTTTCTTCTCGCCGAAACGGTGATGAAACGATCCTGAGCAGGTGTTGTTTTTCGTCGCCCACCAAGCCTTGGTCTTTCCAACACGGAATCTGTCTCCCTGAACCTATTCCAAAATCGAGATATCACACTTTGGCTGACTTGGAGCCTTTCCGCCACAACAACCTGAGTTAGGCCACCCTGTAGCATTCCGATAGCTCTATTAGCCTAGGCGTTTGTTAATTTACGTCTTGGCACTTTATTTCAAAATAATAATAATAACATTCATGAAGCATATTGAAAGAACCAAACCTCAGAAAAAAGCCGACCAGATTGACGAAATGTCTCATACTGATTTTTATTGGATCGATTCAAGTTGTTATTGGGTTTTAAATGATTTTACACCGATTTTCTCGAAGATTACATACTTTTAAAAACGATTGAATAAGATATCCCTAACTCTTGTGGAGCAGATTATTTGTACGAGTCAAAGAATCACTCAGTATATTTTAACCGTGTATTCTTGAGGTAAAAAAGCACCTTACGATTTCTTTCGATTCGGCCCAGATAAAAATATATAGATATTGTTTTCATGATGATCTATGCCACCCTTGCAGAACAAAACTTCCCTCAGAATAACAAGCTATATCTATGAACTACATTTCTGTGGATCTTTTAAACAGAGTTGCATTCATCAATATAGTACCCAATTTTTTCAAATTTCACAGATATTTTCCATTTTCAACTATCAAATTACTTGAAACGGCGTATTATAAAAGAACATATGATAATTACTCTTATTTCCCAAAATGGAATCAATAAACTATTGACCATTCACAAGAAAAAATTGAGGCTAATAAAATGAGGAGGAGAAATACGTCATTTCTTTGTATTCATGGAAAAAGATGAGATCCAAGCGAAAACTCATCTCATAAAATCAAAATCATGCTACTTTAAATTCACGTCTACCCGGAACTCGAGAATAAGTGGAATGGGGTAAGCAGACCTTAACGTCAGTTGATCGAATTTTGATGAGCGCTATATCGATCGAGATGCGAAGAAAAACAGACCTGCATCCTCCATTTAGGGTGAGGTATTCCCATTATTCGATGACAAGCTGATAAAATTCTAAAATTGGAGTTGTGTTGTTGGCTGCTTGTCATGGGGCTTCCAGTTTCGTTACTTCGTCAACAACCGACGACAGGGGTATGTAGGGATGGGCAAAACAAGAGCGATACTTTTGGATCCTCGATGTGTCGATTTTCATGTTCAATAAAATATGTACAATAGTATGTGGTGGAATTCAAAAGATCAATGCTAACTCATCTAAAAGTCAAACTGGCGAGTAATTTTTCATCTTATCAGAATTTTGAACATTCATTCTTTCGAACCCAAATGTGAGCATTGAGTTACTTTATCACTCAATATTATTACGTCCTCGTCGACTTTCATTTCTGAAGACATTCGTTGTTATGATACAAATTAATCATCTTTGCTCAAACTTTTTCATCCAGTTGATGAACTGGATGAAAAAGATATGACGAGCGAGTATTCATGATGATGAATACTCGCTCGTCATATCTTGTCAACAATATCAGTTATACGAGTATATTTATAATATTAACTGAACAGCGTAGAACTTATGGTAATGGTTATAGATTATAAATTTAAAATTGAAAAATTCCAACTGTTCTCTAAATTTTGCTTGAGTATCTACTAAAATAACCAATAAAATTTATCTGCGAGTTTTTCCTGTGAGTAGAAAATAGTTTTTGAGACTTTGGATAAACGGCAATTCAATCTTTTGAAGAACGATCAAAATAATGAATATAATTAGGCTATTTTTATTCATTTATGAATCTGAATGGATATGGTTGGTTTCACTGATTCATTTTGGAAAATTTGGAATATCGATGTCTAACATCAATCTCATATCCCTAGTAAGCAGTCAGGGATGTAGCAGGGGGATGATATATGAACCGACAACGAACAGCCACCGTTATAATTCACCATGATTTATCTCATCTTCATATACGTGGTGTGAATTTTGACACTGTGGTTGGTTCAGGGGGCTTTGAGTTTTTATTATTTGTTGGAATATAAAACCATAATATTTTCAAACAGACTTTTATTCATTGTTCAAATAATCTCGCTCGGTTAGGAGAAGGGTAAGAACAAATCATTGCCCTTTGAAAGAATATATTCCTCACCTATTTTACACACTAATGAGTGTGATAAATCATATTCGTAGTGAAAGGGGCAATGTGGAATAATTTCTCTAGAGAATATCATTCATATCCGACACGTTTCAAAGGTATTCAGTAGTGATGTTGTTAATTTTTTGTCCAAAAAAGTGGACGGACCATGATGACCATGAACTGAATGAGGATGATCCCACTATTGTGAAGTGGTCAGTGAAATGATTAACGGTAATCCAAAATACATGTGTGATATCTGTTTTTCGGGTGTTACTTTAACGGCATTGAAAACCGGCATAACTATCGGAATTGGTCAGATGAAAATACAAGATTATTTTGTGAGCCCTCGTGAAAGTATTGGAGAATTTAGAAGACCATAAAGCGATCATTTTCCAACAAGATGGCGCACCACCTCATTTCGTTCAACCGGTGCGTCAATTCTCTTGAGCAGCCACCCAGATCACCTGATCTGACTCCATTGAATTTTTTTCTATAGGGTCACCTGAAATCAAGGCTGCGTGTTAGCGCCTTTACTGTTCAATATTTTCGTCATAGCTGTCTCGATAATTGCTGACATGAGTATGCCTGTAAGAGGTGTTGGAATAAGATTCAGATTTCATGGACTTCTATTTAACCTGAAGCGCCTCAGAGCAAAAACCCGTACAAAGTTCATTACGGAACTTCAATATGCAGACGACTGCGCACTTATCGCTAGCAGCTCAGAGGATCTACAGATAATGTTGGACATCTATATACGAAGCTTAGGGTACGTTCATACCGAAGATGCATGGATGAGCGCGGTGGAGGTCGCGATCGCGGTCGAGGTTTACATCGATGTCTGGCAGTTCCTTTCAGTCAAAGCTCACAAACGAACTGAAAAATAAATACGTTACCCTGGTGAATTTCACGTGATTTGAAGAGCGCCAATAAGCGTGCAAGGTACCTCGCGGCAACAGCTCGATCGCTTATAAAATCAAACTATTTTGTTCTGCGATTGACATCGCTGTAAACCGCGATGATAAGCGGCGAGGGTGAACGGGTGAAACATCCTTGGTATGTACGGTCTCATTAGAATATGAAGGTTTGTTTTGACATCGATGTAAAAATCGCGACCGCGACCTCCACCGCGCTCATCCAGGCATCTTCGGTATGAACGTACCCTAAGACTCAATATCGACAAAACCAAAGTCCTGGTAAGTCCGCCAGAATGCATTCAAACAGATATCAGCCTGGAGAACGAAACTCTCGAACAGGTCGAGCAGTTCAAATACTTGGGAAGCTTCATAAATACTTGGGCTAACCTAGACACGGAAATACACAACCGAATCAATTCGGCATCACGGGCATTCTAGAAGCTAAAGGACAGAGTGTTTCAACATCACGAAATCAATCTGAAGACCAAGACAGCTCTTTACAAAGCAGTGGTCCTCCAAACGCTTCTTTACGGATGCTTAAGCTGGACATCCTACATATTAATCAGTTTGAACAAACGCAACAACGTCATCCAGGACAAATAATGCACATCAGATGGTTCCACAAAATTTTGAATGCAGAAGTCTTGCAACGCGCGAGTTGTACAACAATTGAGACTCAAGTAACGAGGGCCCGACTCAGATGGAGCGGCCACATCCTGAGGATTACAGTGACTCTATACAATATATCTCTATGCATATATCTTGTGTAGAGTCACTGTACTGAGGATGCAAGACACAAGACTCCTCAAAATAGCTCTGTATGGTGAATTCACAGAGGGAGCCAGGAAACCAGGAGGCCAGTATAAGGTTTAAGGATATATTTATTTATTTATTATTTATTTATTTATTTATTCATTTAAAGAGTACAATGTTCTACAGGTCAAACCCAACTACATAACAAGGTAAACAAGAAAAAAAAAACTCATTCAAATATACAAAATAAGACAAGTAAGACAAAGTCAGACAAAAAAGTATGACTTGATATCTGAGATGCTACAATAAAAAATATCCAAGTCAGGACATATATACTGCATCAATCCCTAAAATCAGTTAATGCCAATCATAACTGGGAACAACTAGCGTTAGGCAAGTCACAGTGGACTAGTGGAGGTCTTTGGTCCACATTTGTAATGGAGACTCGAGAAGAATACAGTGGCGGCCAGATCTGGTTGGTGACTATCCATGCCCGGAGTGTGGAAGGATCTGTAGGTCACGGTTGGGTCTCTTCAGTCACAGGAGGGCACACAGTCGCAATTAGCACTAAGAAATTACAGATTTGAGCGCACCGATAGTTTTGTTTTTGAGTTTTTCTGTAGATTTATTCTCGGTAACGGATACAGCAATGAATGAATGAGTGGTAGATCTCAGATCTCAGAGTAACGCTTAGGTAGGCTTTCCTCTGACATTTTGTCATAATGGTGCTGTCACAATTTATGATAACTTTACTTAGCACCTCTCATCACTAAGAGAAATATGTAGATATTTTCAAAAAATCAAGAAATATTTTTCATGACACTTTTTATTGCAACACGAAAATCTTCTCCGATTCTCGATATAAACAACCCACTCACAACTAAATATCTAGTTGAATTGGTTGCAATTCCCAGTGACTTTAGAATTTTTTTTTCATCTTCAAGGCCTCGACTATACGGTCAATATAATGCGATAAGACGATCCTGGATCATCCCGAAAAGCGGCACAATTCCCAGCAGAAGGCCGTTCCAGGAGTAGGTTCCCCTCCGTCCCCATTCAGTGCTATTCCTGACTCAAATACGACAAGTCTACGTGAGCTGCATTATTTACACCACCTTTATCACCGTCTCAGCCCAAAATCTATACTACGGCGAGGGGTTTCCCGAAAGAAAACGCGAAAAAGGCACATCGAATCGACCGGTCCTGCAGCGAAAACATTAGCCATCAGTCTTATCCGTCGAGGGATAATGCCGATGTTAAGTTCGTGTTAAATTCCAATTCAGAAAGAGGTTTATTGTGGAAGAGGGCGGAATACCCGATGTGGCAGATGGTTTATGGAATGGTGTCGCCTGCAGCTACGCCACTGTTGGTATTGCGGAAATTTCGGGTAGAAATGAATCTATAAATTTCTGAGTTTCGGTTGTATTTTAGGCTGTTCTGCTTCCCAGTTCGGATTGGGGTAGTGGAGCCATTGCCATTGACTCAGGAACCCCTACAAATCCAGTAACCCGCTTCAATCAAATGGGCTAGCAACATTGTTCTATAGCCCAACTTTGAACAGGTTATTTGCTTAAAATTAAAATTTAATCGATTCAAACAGACCAATCTCGTTATCATAACATATTCACCAAGCTAAAAGTTTCATGGAACATGAACAAGTGAATCAATAAATACATTTGCGTTTGGTAATAGTAAAAAAAGGTCTCCAATTTCTGAAGCTTTTTTTTCTCATTTCTGACCTGACACCCAGGTGAAGAGATTTGATGCTCATGCTCCGGTTATTCGTCTTTCGTTGGATATTTTTCGCGGCCATCCAGATGAAGGGTTCACTCACAGATAGCGATTTCCCAACCCTCTAAGCTGATTTTCCCCTATCACCTCTAATATTTTAAATTGCAGTTGTCATAATACAAAAATTAAATAGAATTGGTACCTACTCCTCAAATCATGTAAGCTGTGGAATCAGCAAAATCTACCTAACAATTTCATGATTCTCTGGATGCTTCTGAATCGTAAATTTCGCACAATTTACAGTGAATCTGATGGATTGTTCCAATGATGTGCATCTCTGTAAGGTCCTAGGATCCGAATCCTCCATTACAGAGTGGGTCTTTGAGTCGTACAAATATTTTAACAGTAGATTCTTAACGTCAAGATAAACACTTTTTTCCTCTACAATTTTTTCCGAATCGGCTTAAAAGGCTTAAATCGGTTTAAAAGATACAGGCTGTTGAAAAACCATAAGAAAAATTATTTTTAGTTCTATCTGACAAACGGTTCCACAGAAGGAAATGAATTTCTGAATATAGTTTTTCATTTATTTGATTAATCTTTTTCGAACACAGGATATCACCCACATCTTCCAGTTTTCTCATTATGACCATTACCATACCATAAAAATACCAAAAATTCGAAGAACGCAACTCTTGAAATTGAGTTGGACGATATCTAATGGATATTTGAACGTTTTGTAAAATAAAAGTATTCTTCATATTTTCTCTCATAATGCCCGTTTTCGAGTAATTTGATGTTCGAAAGTTGAAAAATATCTGTGAAATTTAAAAAAATGCGTACATTGGCTGAAAACTCTGTTTGAAAGATCCACAAATGTGTAGTGTCACAGATCAAGCTAGTTATTCTGAAGGTAATGTTCTTTTCAAGGGGTGGCACAGCTCATTATGGAAACTTAAGAGGGCTATATCATTTAATCAGGGCCGAATCGGAAAAAATTGTATATTCGAAACTTAGTCTCACCTGAAGGGGGAAATAGAATAATTTTTCGATATTCGAAAAAAATTCCTGCCGAGTCCTCAAAGAGCAACTCTTCTAGTAACAAATCTCGAAATTTCATCGAAGGTCAACTTTCGACACGCGTATCTGTCAGAAAAATGATCGTAGATCCAAATGTTATACATATTCTAAAAGAGCCACTCTTTTAGTAATAAATCTCGAAATTTTATCGACCTCGGTGCAACCGTTCGTTCTTGACGAATCTTTTTTAACTTCTTCGGTTTAAAAGAAAATTGTGGAGTTGGACCATCCAGATTGATTCAATTTCTGCTTGTTTGCGCAACTTGAATATGAATCAATACAATTATTTATTAATCAAATTGATTTACACGATATTGAGTAATAGAGATTAATTCAATAATCCTCATGTTGGTAGCTAAATTGATATTGACGGTAATAGGGTTAGTGGTTGTCATTCACGGAATCAATCTCGTGATTGTTGCAGCTTCAGATATGTTCTATAGGAAATATTGATTGTAATCATTTGATCACTTGACGTTAACAACGATCCGATTTTACAGACAGTGATTCACTGAAACATATGAATTTGGATTTCTTTTTGTTCTTGTGTTATCATAAGCCTCAAATCAAGCTGGGACAGAAATAATGCTATTGCTGTGTTTGCAATGTGTCGCCAAAGCCCTCTGAGCAACTTTAGGGCGTTATTCCAATAATAGTAATACGATCGACTGAGTATCATATCTTCTCTTCTTGCTGTTGGCAAATGATTTGCCTGTGTCCTTGTCCTGTTTACTTTTTACTATTTTTGCTGACGTTTTCTGTTGTTATTTCTGCCGGCAGCATTGAAGAACTTCAAAGGGCCTGTGAGTGCATTTTTGGGAATTTGTGAACTGAAAAACCTTCTTTTAAAGAAAGGTTTTTAATCAAGAATATTTGGGTGATTCGTTAGTGGCTTAGTATACTTAGACTTAGTTAGTGCTACTTGGCTGTATACCTACTTGCGGAAGGTTTATGCAAAATTTGACTGCCATCTGGCGGACAGTTTGTAATACACAGAACCTTTTAAAAAATGTCGTTTCTTTAATTTCTAGTGAAACAATCTCCTGAGATTGTAACTGAGTTTCAATTCTATTAGATACCTAGGTATTTTCTGAAATACTAAAAAAAAAAAAACAGATGCCGATTAGAAGAGTGATGACGTATTGGGTGGCAAGGTCAAGCTCAATTGACTTGGTCCGTTAGCAGAGTCGTAGCATAGAGAATGGATAAATTTATGAAGAAGACGATTTGAAATAACTTTAAATAAAAATTAAAGTAACAATTTTTGTGCCGAAACGTTGCTAATCTAATGAACCAGTTGTTCGTGTCAGTAAATAAATATTTTATTATTTAAATTTATTGCATTGCACCACCTAGTTTTATGACAACTACTTCAATGCTTCCTAGAGTAAGGCAATACCCAAGTAGACCCCAGTACTTCTCCCATCTCATATTGCGTCAGCTTTCTATATCTTCTTGTGTTCAACTCAATGGTTTGGGATGTCTTTTTGCTCAAAAATTTCGAAAGTAACGCGCGTATGTGGAGGAAATGATAACGATCTCATTCCTAGTCCTAGTCCATAACAAGTCAAATGCACACAGGCGATTTAGTTGTTTTATTATATGAATAGTCATTTATTTATCTGATGGTATGTTACATTCGGTTGAATGGTACTGTGGGGAACTATACAATCATCTATTCAAATCTATGTTCTGCTGTCAATTGAACGCACGGAAAATAAAGCCTTTCCTCGGAGACTGGACTATAATAATGTGTCCAAATAAATATTTCCACAACAAATTATTTCGATCCCCTGTTATTATATGTCGGAGAGGGTTTGTTTATGGGTTGTAGTAGTGAATTTTGCGCCAGCTTTCGAGGGGATGAAATTCAACCCCCTATATTGAGCTGGTTAGTTTCCGAGTCATTACCCTAGATATAGTGGAAAATTGTGGCAATATTCTCACGCTTCGCTGCAGGCGTACGGCTTCTATTTCTCTTTTCATGGACATTTTCGACGATGGATAATATTCAGGTGAAAATGCGTTTTGTCGGAACTGATTGCAGCGAGTGAATTTTCCCAATAAAATATACAGGGTGTTCCAGGATCAATGGGAATAAGGTTCAGTACCTCAGAATAAGAAGAAAAGTTCCCATGGAGTCATGCACGGAAACTATCCGTTATAGAGTAACGTTGCTTCAAATATGACGACTTGATTAGTGGAGTTTTTCAAATAGAGATGCACCTACTCAATTTTTAAACGATTACCCATAGCAATGAAACTTCTAGTTGCCAAAATTGAGAATAAGCAGAAATTAGGTCGGTATCGTGGCAATATATTTATTGTTCAATTGTTACAACTTGCTACAGTTCCGAAGAATAGTTCTCCTCTTCTTCAGGCTAAAAAACAAAGAACATACAGACTTCATCGAGTAACAAGGCAACCTACCAATATGTACCTACTGAAATTGAGAAAAATAACATCGGTAGTATAACGAGAACTGATTTAACAGTTCAAAACCCTTAAAAAAAATTAACAGGTTCGCGAAGAAGCATATGGACATGACTCTGCTCTAACCTAAAAAACGGTGTAGAATTCTTATGTCTCATGGACGACCATAAAAAATCTTATTATCAACATGTGCTGAAAACAAGAAAAATGTCATTGATAATGTGATGAAACAGATTTACAACTTAAAACTATAAAAACTTACAGTTCGTGGACGAGCATATGGATGTGATCCTACTTAACCTAAAAAACGGCGTAGAGATCTTGTGGCCTGGACGGCCACAAAAATGCCACAAACAACAGTCGCAGGATGAAAAAAGAGAAACATACATTAGACAACACTATGTTCATCAACCACTATATTCCCCTCGATGTCTGTATCTTCTTTGTTTTTTAGCCTGAAGAAGAGGAGAACTATTCCTCGAAACTGTAGCAAGTTGTAACAATTGAACAATAAATATATTGCCACGATACCGACTTAATTTCTGCTTAATTACCCATAGCTACAGAGGGGTGAAATCAGCAATCCTCTTTCATTTTCCACCATAACTTTTCAATCAGTGTCATAAAAAATAGTCGCTGTAGCGAGTTAGATAAGTATTCACTTCAAATTGAATTAATTCTAATGGACTAATTGCTTTAGTTTTGGTAATTTATATCATCTACTCGACTTTTTCATCTGGAATATTATTCAGGTCTTTGATAATATTTCCGAATAATGTCAGCTGCATATTTTGCATACTAGGTTTTCAACATCAATTTTTCATCCTTATCGGTTTCATGCCCAACTTCATTATTCAAATGAAGTGAGTTATTAATATTTCATTACAGCCGTTTACATCGCGATCTATGTTTACTTTTCAATTAATTCGTCGTTACATTGCGCTGAATCGGAGTCCGACGGGTCTATTGTTACGAAAGTGCATGTCTGGCCTGTAAAGAATTGAAACATAAACAAGAAAGGCGCCAGCAGGTTCTTACACATTCAATAATTCCCATTGTGAAAGAACGACCTAATTCTATGGAGCACCCGCACCCCTTTCTCTTATGTTTATTCCTGGAGTGAAACGAAAATATTGATTACCATGATGGTGATCAATTCCTTATGTCCAATCGTCTTTCCCCACCTTGTTCAGTATTGGAACTAATGATAAAATGAAATACAAGCAAATTATCACATGAATACTTCTACTCAAATGAATCATTGGGGAATACTGTCCCTTGAACTTGATTCAAACCACTTGGCAAAACTCCCTAATCCAAAGCCAACAACATATACGGATTTATTTTCTGTACTTTTTTAATTCTACTCAATTCTACCTCATTACGTGAAATTTCTTTCATTCGTACTTGATTACTGGAAAAAGTAAGCGAAATATTTTCTCATTGTTTTGAACATTCTATACCTACCATAAATTCTCTAATAATAATTATGATATGATTTTTAACAAAATTAGCAAAAACTTGATGATCATCTTGTAAAACCCACGAAGGAATCCTCTCGGGAATCCATATTATCTTAAATATATTTCACTTTGTAAAATTTTTCTGCAACTTATAAGTGGAAATATGCTAATAGCTGGCCATACTTTGGCATAACTTAACATAACATGGAACTGTTTTAATTTCCTTTTTTAGCCTCCGAAAATGAACTGAAATTTGGTCCTTCACTTTGTGGAACTCTGTTCCTATTGCATTACAGTTTTATCTGATCTCTATCCCTAGAAAATTTGGATATGTATACTGCCCCTTCCTCATGCTCTGCATAAAAATTCATGGTTATTAATCATCTGCAATTTTGAAATGCACTATGTGGAACGAAAAATGATCCCCATCTAGACTCTAACATATACACTGCCTATAATTCTCTAGTAGTGCTCACAGCAGGGACGTGAGTTATGCACACGAACGATCTGCTGAATTTTAATCAAGATAAAAGCTTGTTATATATATTTATGATAGCCTATATCGAGAAATTTGCTTACGGTGTGCAGAAGCTCATTTGCGAGATTGTCTTGCACGTTGCCAACTACCTGGAGAAAATTTGTTAATTTTCTAGTAGGTATTTGATAGCTTGATATATATTTTCCAACAACGATGATTTTGAAATTGAATGAAATATAAAATATTCTCGAAAATACCTTATGCTCGAAATCGCTTGGGGGTACCACAACCCTTAGAAAGAGCCTATTGACAAATCGGCTTTTATTTCCTTTTCTTAACCAAGAAAACTACTGATCAATCATCAGCTCATTTGGACAAACAACTGGATAACATTCGATATATCATTACCTACTTTTTCTTCAGAAAGAGCTTCAAAGAATTCAATTTTTATAAGTAGGTATTACCTATTACCTATACAAAAAATATGCCGAGAAAAGGGATATTGACTTATTTAAAACAACCTTTTCGAATCCACAGGAAGGAAGAAGCAAAAGCGCATTTCAGAGACTTCTACTACCTAATACCATGTGACATGTGAAGGCAATAAGCTACCTTTATCGAAAGTTATATAGCAAAAACCGATTATCTTTAGGTTAGGTTGTAGCGTCCCTAATGAGCGACTTCGTATATGTAAGTCATTAGATAAAGGACAAAGGGCAATATTTCTTTCCCAGAAATATTGCTCGACAATGCTTATTCATATTTTATAATCTCTATACCTCATATAAAATGATGTGAAGTCCTGTGTGCGAGTGTACCAAAGATATTACACATGTGTAACCTTAACGATTAAGTGTAATACTCCATTCCCTTTCATTTTAGCACTCGGTTGGCCATGAAATAATTTTCTCAGGTTTTTCTAATTAGAACGAAGTAAGGTTGGCACTCATGAAATGTCGTTAATTTTATAAAGCCGTTGCCACAACTAATATCAATTAATATTACAAAAATGCCGAAAGTGATTGAAAAAGAGAGAAGCCTGTCAGGAAGTGCTATTCAGAACTCAGGTCCGCTCATTCAAATAGTAGGTAACCCTGATATTCATTATCTACAATATATCAGACGGTAGCGAACATATTCGATGTAAGTGAATTTATATGATGTTTCATATGAATCAAAACTACTTATATTTTAGCTGAATGTTTCCACAATCAGAAATATTTTGAATGAAGAGGATGACAAGAATTTCCTTCAATTGGGAGACCCGAAAAAGTGATGGCATTTGAGAATTTCATTTTAGGGTGAACGAATGCGAAAAGTTACTACAGGATTTTCGACTAATATCATCGTAGAATAAGTTCCAGAAAATTGATTTTCCTATTTTTCATTTTGACTTGTCCTATACATTGTAAATGTCTTAAGGGATCAATAAATATATAATTATTATAATTATATCAAAGAATTGAAAATAAACAGTCATAAATACGAAAAAGTTAGCCAGGTAATTGTTAATTCATGTGAAATTTTTGTTTAAAGGTGAAGTTTGCCTTGAAACTTCCTTTAATTCTTTTGACTTCCATTGATGCAAGATGATTTTTGTTGTGACATTTTCGTACTATACAGAGTGGAATGTGTCAAATTTCTATGGCCAACTGAGTGCTAAAATAAATGTGAATGGAGTATAAATGTGTGAATTGATCAATATCTCCCTATCCAAATATAGCAGTATTCTATCTTTGTCAACCATTAATGTACAACGTGATAAATGTCCATAGACGTGAATACTGATGTGATGATAGATCTCACGTGCACATAAATATTATAGACAAATTGCAGCACAACCAGGAGATAGTGGAAACATAATTTATAAGCTATTGCTGAATTATGGGTACGGAAATCACCCAATAACCGCACCAGTGCTGGAAAATACATTGCCGAAAATACGAAATTACCTACTTGGGAGCCCACCGTATATTAAACTCGACAAAATGCAAAGTAATCAATCAATATTATGCACCCCTCGGTGACTGTGGGCTTTGGGGCGAAAAATAAATAAACGGAAGTGTTACTTCGACTTTCCAAGCAGTGGGTTCCATACGAACTCGTTCATTTTTCTTTGAGCATTACTGTACTGTGTAAACTAGGGGAGTTCTTATTAATTTTCAGTCCAAGATAAAGAAAATCCCCCAGGATGAAAAGCAAGGAAAGCCCAGAATATACTCGTTATTCTGGAAAGTTTCAATGCTTCCCTTTCCTCTCCATCTGATATTTTTTCTCATTTTGAATTTTTTTTTTCGGTTATTTCAGTGTGAAAAATCTGATGAATACTGTGAACATGTTACTTTTTATACTATTTTTATTTCTCATGATTATTTCATAAGACACGAAGGCTCGTTGTGTTATTATGTAAGTATAGTTATAGGACTTTTGAGTATAAATAAATAAATGAACTTTATTAATCCTACAAGGCATCAGAGAAAATGTGTAGGACAAAAATGAAGAAAAGAAAAATAAAATAAACATCGTATTTAGCAAACTGAATATCGAAATAATAGGCAAATACAGCAGAGAGGTATATTTCTCGGCATTATGGTAGGAACCCTAGATCAACAATGTTTTTACCTCATATTTGAATTTTTTGACATTCATCGATCTGAGATTATTTGTCCAAAAGGTCTTGAAGCTTGATTCCGATAAAACTGGGTGTTGACACGTACTTAACAACATCTTTACATAGGCATAAGTTGTTGCCATGCCTTGTTTCATAATTGTGATAATCAAAATATATTTTTTTAAAGATGCCTATTCTGATGAATGAAAAAGAGGCAGTTTTAAATAAAAATACAAGGAAATATGAAATAATGGACGACAGGAATCAAGAGGTCTCAGACCGACTATGAGTCTTAAAATCTTTTTTGGGAATCCATTCTATTGGCGACAATGTTTGTATTAGGTACCTACTATCGCTGACGTCAAGTTAATGCTAAAATAAATACTCTTATAGGTATAACACCAACAAAAACTTTATAGATTCAATGCAAATAAACTGCTCCACATGAGTTAGGGATATTGACTTAAATTGCAAAAAAATATGGTTAAAATAAGATTTTTGTGATGAAAATTCATATCAATATGTTGTTGCAAATTAATTTTAGCCTGTCGGTCTGCAGCGTATACAGGGTGGTTAAGAAAAATCGAGTGAAATAACGAAATTTTATTCCCAGAGAATTCAAGCATTTCAAGACTATCAATACAATGTAGCCAATACAATAACAGCTTGACATCTTCTTTGCAAACTACACACGAGGTTGTGGAACATTTCTTGAAGAATTAGGTTCCGTAAACGGGGCAGAAGCTCTCTCACATCATTTAAGGATTCTGGAGTGGGTTGATGATTATCTAATCTTCTTTGCAGCATATCCTCCACTCTTATTGTAGTGTAATAATAATAATAATAATAATAATAATAATATCCCATGCATGTTCTATGCAATTCAAATCTGGTGAGTGCGAAGGTATTGGTAAATGTGAAATACCAAGCTCCTCGCGCGCTTCCTCAACTATGGCTGCACGGTGCGGTCTAGCGTTATCGTCTAGAAATTGAAAAGTTTCACCAATAGCAGCGTGAAAATTTTTCACAACATTGTCAATGACATGCTCCCTATAGTGTAAGGCGGTCATATTCCCAGGACAAATGTGTAGATCTGTGCGCCCGTTGAAACATATTCCGGCCCATACCATAGCACTACCCCCTCGGAATGGATGGACTTCTTGGACATAGCGACGATTAGATACGGGTTATGCGTGGGATTGTCCTTACCCTTATTTTTCGAGAATCTGAAAATCGTCCATATCTGGATTCATCAGTGAAAAGGACACTACGCCATTGATCGTACCAAATGATATGTTGCCTTGCCCATTTCAGTCATTGACGCTTATCACGTGTTAATGGAACTCCTTTTAATAGACGTCTAGAACCTAGATTCACCTCTCTCAAACGTCGTCTGATGGTTTCGATGGAAACTTGGACCCCATCTGCATTTTGAAGAGTATTCCGTAGCATTCTACACGTAGATGTAGAGTTTCTTCTCGCCGAAACTGTCATGAACCGATCCTGAGCAGGTGCTGTTTTTCGTCGCCCACCAAGCCTTGGTCTTTACAACAAGGAACCTATCTCCCTGAACCTATTCCAAAGTCGAGATATCACACTTTGGCTGGCTTGGAGCCTTTCCGCTACAACAACCTGAGTTAGGCCAACCTGTAGCATTCCGATAGCCGTATTAGCCTCAGCGTTTGTTAATTTACGTCTTGGCATTTTCAGAAAACTCGTTTCAAATCGAAGCCGTTGATAAACTGACTTCATTTCAAAATAAGAACATTCATGAAGCATATGCAAAGAACCAAACTTCAGAAAAAAGGCGACCAGATTGACGATGTCTCATACTGATTTTTATTGGATCGATTCAAGTTTTTATTGAGTTTTAAATGATTTTACAGCAATTTTCTCGAAGATTACATACTTTTAAAAACGATTGAATGCGATATCCCTAACTCTTGTGGAGCAGTTCAATTTCATTCAGTTAAACTATAATATCCTACTTCCTCAATAAAAAAAGAACAATCTCGAAAGTCAAATTATGATACAACACAGACATGCAAAATAATGCAGACGTTAGCTCTTCACCAACAAATGTAAACTTGGAGCTACATTATGACATAATGCATCACGAAACGGATCCAGATGTCCGAGTTGGAGTGAATCTTCTGATCTATTCTGGGATCAATTAGTTACTCAATTGTATCTGGGCTAAGGCAACAGGAACATTTAGTAAAATGGCAATTCAGAAAGATTTTTCATGCTCCATTTGAATATTCTTTCGGGTGTTACTTTTTGTGTAATAAGTTTCAACTGTGGAGTTTTATGGATTGGGATTTGAGCTCTTTCATTCATTCATCGAATTCAATGAGCCAAGATTCATTATTTATGGGATTTTTTGAGTCTGCTGAGTGATGTTTCATTAAATGGTCTTACCTGGACAATTGACTTCGTTTGCTTCGTGATATCGTCGGTTGAACCATGGGTCGATCTCGGCCCTCTGATACATCCGGGAAACATCGCGTCACTGTTTTTTCACTAATCGAATGTCGTTTGCTCATTGGCACAGTAGCACCCTAACCCATTGCGAAATCCTGGTTTTAGTCGTAGAGCCAGTTTCACCAAGGATAAACTAAATCAGTGAGAATTAGGGTAGTAGTCGGAAAATATTTATATTTGGGAAACTTTGAATCTGAAAATTATTGTCTGGATTTGGTTCACGGAAATATTTCCGAATGGGTAGAAGTATCTGAATTTTTTTTTTCTGATTTCACTATAACCCTTTGTTAATAAATTCTTCTTCGATGTTTATGGCCCTTATATTATATTTATGTTATGAGTGTGAGTTGATTTCAATTTAAATGTTTCTTAATCAAGCTCGTTGACCAATTTGAAGAAACACTATCGTGAAGTAAGAAGGTTTTTTATTTTTTAGGGATGAAATAGTTATAATTGGAATTGAAAGTTTGGATTTTGAGGTCAATGACATACACTTTGGGAGGAAAGGATGCTTTTGAAGTGTTATCGAAAATATACTTTTTTCTTAGGATAGTGAATGATTTGGATTGAAATTGCAATTACCGAAGCAATCAGATATACAGGGTGTGTAAAAAAATGCGAAGGATTTAGGGAGATGATTCCTGGATGAAAATAAGCAGGGGTAGTACCTATAAATTTTTTTCGGAACCGACCCCCCTTCCAAGATATAGCCTTTAGAAGGCGATGACGATTTGAGAGTTTTTAATTTTTTTTACGGGTTCTAGAAAACACTGCATCATAAAACTATATATAATATGATGCACTTAATAGATGTTACTCACAAAATTTTTTTAGATGTCAGAACATAATTATTAGGGGTTGAAAATAACAACCCCTTATGATTTTCCATCAAAAATTGTTTTTCTGGGATAGATTTTCGAAAAATAAAATTCTCTTATGGTTTTCCATTTAATTATGGAGAAAAAAAGTCTCTTTCGATACAGTCAATACTTTTCTAGGAATAAATAAAAACTTACAAGCAGTATACGAAGGTCTATGAGGTAGAGAGTTGATGCATGTATTTTATGGGGTGGTAGTTATTCAATGAAACACTCATAGGATTGAATGGGATGAATAGTGATCAGAACTGCTCGTAAGTTTTTATTTATTCCGAGAAAAGTATCGACTGTATCGAAATTTTGCAAGATACTTTTTTTCTCCAGAATTGAATGGGAAACCATAAGAGTATTTTATTTTTCGAAAATCTATCCCACGAAAACAATTTTTGAAGGAAAATCATAAAGGGTTGTTCGTTGTTATTTTCAACCCCTAATGATAAAGTTATGAGATCTAAAACAATTGTATAAGTTACATCTACTTAGTGCTTCGTGCTTCATGTTATGTATGTATAGTATAATGACTCAGTGTTTTTCAGAAACAGTAAAAAAAATTAAAAACTGTCAACTCGTCATCGCCTTCCAAAGGCTGTATCTTGGAAGGGTGGTCGATTTTGAAAAAATTTTATAGGAACTACGCCTGTTTATTTCTATCGATGAATCATCTCCCTAGGTCCTTCGAATTGACACCCTGAATGAATGACCTGTAATTGATACATTCTTTCGTTAATTAACACCCTACAAAAAAGGCATGTATTCGATATAAAAAAAAGAAATCACTCCTGAAGTGTATGTCATTGACCTCAAATCACACATAAAGATGAACATTTGAATTCATGAAGTTTAGCAATTTCATACCTCTACTGTCCTGTACAAAATAAGAAAAGGTAGATAAAAACCACATCAATAACCAAAGAATACATGCGTTTTGTGCGTTACTTGTGAGTCAACCTGTACATAAATTCCTTGAAAACCTTCAAGACGTTTTTCATTCATATGCATATATACCTACTACATTTTAACCATCCCTTATTTATGAAGCGTCCAGTGCTCAAATTTTTGACTAGGAAATGTGGGGTGGAAAAAACAACTGTATTTCCAACAAACCGAAATAGACGAGTTCGAGTTGAGGGAGAAGAAGGTAAAAACAAACTGAGAAAATCCAATCAACATGCCAACTTCATTCGGCGCTTTGAAAGGTTAAAGTGAAATTATATTATTCAACTTTCTTCCTCCCATGCAATACAAAGTCGGCAATGTGTTCACCCTTCAGTCATTGACGTGGGAATTTCATTCCAGAGATGCGGAAAAGGCACTCTCGTTTCGCAAATAAACTGGAAGAGGAAAATGGACACCCTATTTGAATGGGTGATCAACGGGAATGAATGTGAAAGATAAGGATGCGTTCTGAAATTTCCTAATTCTTAACTCTCGGCTTAACTGTAGCCTTATATGCATATATAAAATGTAGTGTATCTAGTTCTGGGGGATGTTTTGAAAACTTTTAAACCTTCACCAAATGAGGGTTCAACATACATTTTTTTAACTGCCAAAAGATTTTTTGTACACAGCGTTTCCCAGGCATTACTTCAGTAGATGATGATATTTCAGCTGGGTAGATGGTAATAAGGTATGGCGTTGGATGGGACTGAAATGTTCAGTGCGAAAAAAAGATTAATGCATTATCGACTAAAGGTTGACAAATTCCATTAGTAAACTACAGATAAACTTCTTCACAGGGAAATACAAATTATAAAAATTTCTGAAATTTTCTATTTCTAAGTTTCATAATACTAAATAAGTATCGGTTAACTTAATGAGCAAAAGATTGAGTAATTCATAGGGAAGTTCACATTTTAACGATAAAGTTTGAAAGTGAAGTCCATATTCCCCTCTTAATGGCCATAAAGTGACCCTCCTAAATCGTAGTCTCCCTAGACCATCAGAAATTCCGTTTATAGGGCCAAAGTAAATTTTCCCTCAGTTGCCGTTACTGTAGAGAACTATAATGAGTATTGAGATAATATACAACGCATTTGATCCAAACTAAATCTGAAACAGCAGAACAGTTGAAAAATTCCTGAATGTTTGACATGAAAGTTCGAGACACAGCGCTTAGCTGCCAGTCATCAATAAGACGAAACAAATGCGAAATGGAGGAGGTGGTGGATGGACCAATAAACGGACCCAAATTCAATGGGGATCACGGAGATAATTAAAAACTTGAGAGGCTCTTGGCGGAGAGAAAATATACTCAAAAATGCCACAAAAAGGACTACAGATCCGAACATCAACCCAGTAGGAGAAAAATTGCTGAAGTCATATTGTTTGATAGAGTTGGAAAAGAATAATTTCCCACAAGACTACAGACCGATGAGTCTACCGTCGGCTCTTGGAAAAGTAGACTAACAGACCAAATAATAGGATACATGACTGCAACAAAACAAGCAACGCAACGTGCCTTGTATTATAAGACTTTGCCAGAGCATTTTACAGGGTATCGGAAAGTACTGATATTCACAATTTTCTTTTTGCTAGAAAATAGTAATAACAGTTAGTCTACGGCTTACTGCATAAAACTATGTCAATGCTTCATTAACGCAGTCCACAAGAATTGGGCATTCACGAACTTCTTCACGCTGACAATGCATATATTAACATAAGTAAGAAATCTGAATTATACGTGGAGAGAAGCCATAGTTCCAAACTTCATTAAGACCGCAAGATGGAACATTGTTCATTTCATCACGAACACGTTCCTTATTCATTAACAATTCCAGGACTTCATTCAGTCCTACACGAATGCCTTCAAAAATTGAATGGCAGAAAGAAAAAAGAAAAAATAGTGGAACATAATTCGAACAAAGCGTAATAATGGTATGTCGGAACCTGATGAAATGTGACAGGCTGGATAAACAAAGGCATAAATATATGTGGAAAGGCGAAGAGTAGCTCATTTGGTTGCACTGAATACTCACGCTTATTTATTCATAATGTGTAAAAGTGTTGACTTTTTTGTCAATATTTCTACTTGGATTCTTTCCTAGAAATGAGGACAAAACATCGCTCTCGTTCTTTCAGCGTTTAAACAATTCGTTCTTGCTATAGCAGTGTGTACAGAGTGGGCAAATTTCGATGTTTTAGCACTACAATTTTTGAACCAGAGGAGATACACAAAATCTGATACCCCATTCTCGTTCTCTTTTTCTGAGAAACTAACAATAGTAGTATTCATTTTTGGCCACTTTCTTTTGTTTTTGAGTTATAAGGAAAAATTGGAAAAATGGGTATATCGAAATAAATTTATATCTCCGCTAATACTGATGATAGAGCTCTGAAATTGAAACATTATACAGGCACTTTTTTACGTAGAATCCAGTGGCGTGCTCGCCTTTTCAGCAGGATTTTTAATTACGAAGCTATGACCCAAAGTTATGTTTTTTTAAATGGTAACACTAGTTTTCTGTGCAATTTTTTGAAAGCTTAATTTTTACTGATTTCAAAAATATATAACATCATATGGTTCGTATCAATATAAATAATAGAAAATGGTCAAAAACCTTTTTTCTCAATATTTCTATGGTTTCAACTTTTGATGAGCATAGAAAAATATAGCATAGTATGATTACCACTGTCTCCTTCTATATGTGTCCTTTCATTATTATGAAAATTTATGAAATATATCTTGATTCAAATTTTGTGAAAATTGGTAAAAAGCATAGAAAGAATAACATTGCCGGAAGGAGACTGCTTTTGTTATAAGAAACTCTATTTTTCTGTGCTCGTCAAAAGTTGAAACCATAGAAATATTGGGAATAAGTGTTTTTGACCATTTTATATTATTTATATTGATATAAACCATATGATGTTATATATTTTTGAAATCAGTAAAAATTGAGCTTTCAAAACATTTCACAGAAATCTAATGTTCCCATTTAAAAAAACATAACTTTGGGTCATAGCTTCGTAATTAAAAATCCTGCTAAAAAGGCGGGCACGCCACTAGATTCTACGTAAGAAAGTGCCTGTATAATGTTTCAATTTCAGAGCTCTATCATCAGTATTAGCGGAGATATAAATTTATTTCGATATCGATTTTTCCAATTTTTGCTTATAACTCCAAAACAAAAGAAAGTGGCCAAAAATCACTACTACTATTGTAAGTTTCTTAGAAAAAGAGAACGAGAATGGGGTATCAGATTTTGTCTATCTCCTCTAGTTTGAAAGCTGTAGTGCTAAAACATCGAAATTTGCCCATCCTGTACAACATACATTACAACTTGACTGATACAGGATTATTAACTAGCGATGTTTTAGGACCCAATTCAAGGGATATTAGATACTGAATATCTCAGAAATTCTTTGATTCGATGTTTATTCAGAAACTGGGAATAATATTTCTCAAAATTCAGTGGGTTCGTCTTGTGTTACTGATGCCAACACTCTTCGCATGGCAGCTTTCACCTGAATAATTGTTGTTCTGTCAACGCTTGAGTTGTGCGTGCCGAAAGTTGATCTTAAAAAAATTCAGAAGAACGCCCCATCGAAAGAGAGTAGATGGTTTCGGTCTCATTTCACCCCGTCAGAGCAACACAACTCTCACTTCGATGGGAGTGTGATTTTTATACCGAATATTGTGAGAAGGAAAAAATTCCGTTTTTTAATGAAAAAATATCCTTCAATAGAAAAATAGCTAATTGATCATTTATACCGAGAGACAGAGTTTCTTTACTGAGATTTTATCTACGTTGGTCAGTTCGTATATTACAAACATTTCCTTGGATTCCTCTGTAATGTCCCCCCCTAAATCCGTTAGTATTTTTCTGTCAATCGAATTCTACCTTTTTTCCAAAGAAATTTTGAAGACTGAAATTTTGGCTGAATACTGCCAAGTAGGTAGAGAGACCTCATAAAAAATATGAAAAAGAGGTGAACAGTGTAGGCAAATTAGATACCACATTGAAGAAGTTTCTTTCTTGAGCAGAATTATATAGCTGTCCCATGTAGATAACATAATATTGGCGACAAGACTTTAAACGCATCGAATTAATGGTTTGTTGAGACTTAAATGTTTTTGATATTTCTTCACACTGATCTTTTTCGAGATTTATTTTTGTGTCAACCCTCGACTCCTCGACAAAATAAAGCTTAGATAAAATAATTCCGAAAAAGATAAGTACACTTAAAAATTCTCGTAAAAATTCCTCTAGACCGAACAGTTGCACTGAGGTCGAAGAAAATTCGAAATTTATTACTGAAAGAGCTGCTCTTTCACTTTTAGCTCTGCGATGATTTTTCTGTAGCATAAGCATGTCGAATTAATGGTTTGTTGGGACTATAATGGTTTTGATATTTTTTCATACTGGTATTTCCCAAGATGAGTCTATTTTCGTATCAACCCTTGACACAATAAGGGTCAATTAGTTTGAAGCCATGGCCTGCAGATTACAATTCTGTATTTCTATGAGTCGTCTAATGTACGTTTAATTATTGATCCTCATGTACCCACGCTCTTTAAAAAAAGAGTCGAATTTATTGCAGCAGTTTTTTTTTGGAATCCTAGGGATAATCTGAATGCACAATCTCCATTAAAGAAAGACAAACTGTTCCAATTTCATTTCCGGCCTTAATTGACTGCGATTAATTATTTGGGAGCAGTTTATTCCAAACTTTCAGCCCTTACCTTCTCAGCAAGATAGATCGCCGCCTGCATAACGGGAATTTGTAAGAGCATCCCGATGGAATTTGAACCTTTTCTCTTTCACAAAGAATACGCTCGTGAACCTTTCAGCAAACTCTTCCTAAGCCCCAGTCATGGAATCAATTGAACGGTTAATCAATATCGCTGACAGAAAACCAATTAATTAAGTTCTCGACAAATTGCGGAAAGCACTCATTTGCGCTCGTAATCCTGGCGTCGCCATTGTTGAAAAATGGTCGCTGTTTCTTGATTAATCGACTCTCAATATTTGGATCCAACGTTGTCATAAAGTGCTGTAGACTTGTCGAGAAGTAAAAATTATGCGTTCCATGGCTAAAAATGGCCATGCTCCATTCTCGGTTTGGAATATTCAGCGCTACACTGTACTGATGAGGGACAATGATCCCAGTTGCGTTTCGATGTTTTGATTTCTCTGGGATTTCCTAAGTCCGTTCATGACTAGCTCGCATTATTGGAACAACAATTCTACAAAATTGTTGTTTCCAGTTTGATAAGCCCTACGCGTAGTTTTTTTTTGGGAGACAATTATTATCATTTCTTGATCGCTGAAATGAAGAGATTGTTTGTGGAGCTTCAACGAAAATTAGGATTTTTTCTCGAACTCTTTACATTCCGATTTTGGGAAAAACATTTTTAGCAGCTGTCAAAGGAAGCCTGACTAACCAAGTAGGCGCGTGTCAAAGAAACAATTGTTATTGTTCAATGAAGTCTTCATCATTTATAGAGAAAAAAGAGTAACATATAAAAAGCAATATAGTCTGAATTTGTTTTTCCAAGTCAATTTTTTTATTTGAAGGTGTTGAAGCACCATTTCTAATCCAGAATATTGTAGAAGTTTATATTTCCACCCTTTAATATTTCGGAACCATAGAAAATGTGAATGAGACTTTTAGAAAAAGTAACATATAGAGGAAATTTAATAAAAACTTCAAAAGGTAGTTAGCTGGCATGGAAATAGAAATTATATAGAGAACCCTGTCGATTTTAGTTGATGCACCATTTCCTCCAAGTAAAAAGAGAATATATTTGTGAGAACCCAAGACATGACATGACAACTGTTAGCCCCGTTGATGCGAAACATTCTAGAGTATATATGGCTTATCTCATCTCCTAGAGAATTTTCCGAAGAATGCCTACTTATTGCTGGTTTACTCTGAGACTAACATGCAAAAGCAAGTGCAAAAGTTTTTGAGAATATAAGATATTTAAATGGTCCTTGAATAATCCGAAACCAAAACTGTTGTGGGATATGTTAATTGTTAGTCGAGTTGTCAGTTGACCATCTGACATAATTACTAAAATGCACGATAAATGTAGGTTCAAACGGATTTGAATAATAGAAGATGATTGGATAATTCAAAATATATCAAAACAAATTGCTTCTAAAAACTGACATATCCTTTGATGTGAATAAAGAACCAACTGAGAAAATACTAAGTGATTAATTCGATTAGATATGGACGATCAGCTTTGAAGGACTTCGATCCACTAATAGCATAAGGAGATAGAAGCCTAGCGCTCACTTCAATTTTAGATCCAGCTGCTCGAATGTTTCGAAACGGAATAAGCAGAAAGCAAATCATACGGAAATTCCAGTGGGAGTCTTCCAAGAAAGTGTAATTGATACAAAAAACGTGCAGCAATCGGCGAGTCTTGGATGGAAACAGAAAGCACATGGTAATTTTTATAGCCACTTTTGCATTAAGCACAGCTTCTATACTCTACTCGACGGACGTGTTCTCGGAATGGGCATAGAGTGGTTCAGACTTGCAGAATAATGCCGAAAGCAAAACATTTACGAGTATATATACACTGAGATAAAAATCGCATCCAATTGGTGGAATTTTCCTCGGAATTTTCTGAACAAACTTGAAGGCACATATAGGTAACTACTAATAGAAAGGATTGAAATATCTTTTATATGAATTGGTTTGTAATGGCCTTGAGATTAATAATGCTCTGTTTTCATCCTTATTCAGCAGTATAAGGTCAGGTCTATTTTGAGTTATTTTCTGATCTGTGAGCAACGGTAGAGCTTGTGATGATGATTTTCCAATACAAAATCTGGATGGTAAGTTTATTCACCGTGTCCCTCGGTGATGTATTAGATGGTTTCATCTGTCCCACAGCCACAACGAGAGCTATCATTCGCCAGTGAGGTAACTTTGGCAACATTCTTCATATAGTTCCTTGTAGGAACCACTTGATCCTGGGTGGCAAGCATTGATGATGACTCGGATGATGATAAAACCCTCTGTCTAAGAAAACAACTTTCCGGAAGTGAAAGAATAGTTGTGTAATCATAGATGTCTCTGCATTTTGCTTTCTGCTAAGTCTTCGAAGATTATAAAATGGTGTTGTTGCAGATTAAATGCAGTTGAACTATCACTTATCAGCATCACAAACTACTCGATGAAATTCTAATGAAACGTCTTTCTTCGGAAAATATTCTCCAAGCCCTTCAATTTCTTTAAACATACAAAAAATCAGGAATTTTTCAACCCACAAGATGTCATGGCAGCTCTGTTCGTTTTATTGTGCTTTAAGGGGGATGTAAATGATGTTTCTTCAGCATTCTTCCTGTTTTTCTCTGTAGGACTACTAAATCGGTGGTGGTCAAAGAGATGATACCGAATGAGTAGCTCAGCGTAGGTATTAATAGCTTTGACAAGACAGTGAACTCCTCTGTCAATTCTCTCTTCATCTGGCTTTGATAGATAGATATATACTTCTACATATTTCCTTTCTCTAATGCTTCGGTTTCTGCACCTCTTTTGAGTCTTCTATTTTGCCGCCCATTATATTGGGAAGACGACCTTTTTCAGTTCAAACCTCATTTTGATATCCTATGATTAATATTATATTCAATCCCTTGATTATTAACTTGAACTGGTTGTTCTTATTATTCATTATAATTGGGACTTTCTCGTCACTCTAAATTTACCTTCATTTTTGAAACTCAAACTTCTCCTTAGGGTGGGTCTACCCATGTCACCGGTATTATACCTTTTTATAGATTCTTCAAACCAAATGTGTACAATCCACAACTGATGAATTTCATATGGATTCTGACAAAATAACAAACATTTATCGAATGATTATTTATGTTTGTCGATGTTTCCCACATCATCAAACCCGCAGATCCCTAAATCAAGCGCATATGTTCGAATTTTTTCTATTGCACGATCATAATTTACCCGCTTGCACCCCCGAGTTCATCGATTCGGATTATTTTCACGATATCACATGACTTTTGGTGGGTGAATTATGAGAAACGCCAGTCTTGTCGAAGGGTCCTCGACTTGTATAACGAGGAACTCGACAGGTATGAATTTTATGGAAATAATTCACGTGAGCATTCGCCACTCTTTTGGAGTGTCCCATTTATAAAAACTTCTTCCCCCTGGTTCCAGATGTTGAGGGCGTTTGGAAGAATAAGGAGGCAGTTTTGCTCCTCCTTGCTGTGAATACTTGCGCCATCGGGATAGAAACTCTGAACATATCTTGGTGTGACGCTGTTAGAACATTATGTTTCTTTAGGTTAGATTGCCTCTCTAATAGTGAAGATTTTATTTTGATTCATAGTACAATAATTATTTTAGCGATGTTTTCATTTCATTATTGGGATTACAGATTGAATGAACAGATCTTTCGAAGTATTATTGGCTACAAGATCTACCCCTTCTACACAAGATCGGTTTCTGGTTGGGTTTCTGACTGTGTTTACACGTAGAGCCTTTGAGTACCTACTTATCGAATTATGCAACAACGGCTTTTTAACGCTTCTTTGATTCCGATTGAAAGAGTTCATCGAAGTCTTCAAGATGATAATCTACATCAGGGGTGCTCAAACTGTCGATCGCGTGAGATTTTTGAGTCGATCTCGTAGAAAATAAGCCGATTCTGATCTACAGGGTGAATCTTTGACTTGTACGAATATTTTAACGGTAACGTTGAGGTCAAAAGAAACACTTTTTTCCCTTACCATTTTTTCCGAATCGGCTCGGTTCAAAAGATACAGGATGATGAAGAACTATAAAAAAATGTTACTTTTCTCTCGTATAATGCGCCGTTTTAGAGTAATTTGATGTTCAAAAATTAAAAAGTATCTGTGAAATTTGAAAATTGGGTACTTTGGCTGAAGACAACTCTTAAAAGATCCACAGATGTGTAGAGTCACAGATTGAGCTAGTTATTCTGATAAATAATTTCCTACATTACATATACTTGCAGTTTCCCAAAGTAAATCGATAAGAGTCTCATAATATTGAAGAAGATCGCACGCGATTCAAGTCTAAACACCCCTGGTCTGATCTACATTCTTGACGACTTTTGAGAAGGTTTTCACGTGAATTGAAGCGGTAAATGGAGGTCTGTATTGTTCACAGATGAGTTGAGATATGGACGGTTTTGGGTTGGTTGTCGTGTTCGGGTATGGACCCATCCTCTGTTGTCCAGAAATCGTAGAGCAGTTCAGGAGTTCATTCGTTCAGAGGTGGTGCAGTTACTGTTTGGTAGGGCATTTTTTCTTCAAGGGACTTAAATAATTGTTGGTGCTTGATGGTACCATGAATGCCCACACAGCAAGTCCGACAATATTATTATTTAGCTTCATGCTGCAGTTGGGTCAAATTTCTAATTTTCGGACCCATCATCTCGCCCATCATGAGAGAATTTTCGATGAAGCTCTGGGAATTTATGGTATACCGGATTTCTTCCTACTCCTCGATGGCCAGAATGCCAGGCCCCAATCCCATTGAACACGCTTCGGATCAGCAGAGCTTTGGATTCTCATCAACCACCTCCACATACGCTTCAACAACTCAGACTTTTACCCAAGTTTTTACCGCAACTTTGGAGAGAACTTGATCAAGGGTACTTTAAAAATCTGATCGAAAGTACGCAAAAGGCGTTGTCCGCCTGTACTTGATTTAAGAGGGCTCCACACTCTTTACTGATCTTTATTTTTAAAATTTTTTGAGTGGACTTATTTTTTCACAACAAATACTAAAAATAAAGCTTCAACTGGAAGTGTGAAACTTATATAGAAAGAGGCAAGAGAATGAGTTAGATAGGTGAATTAACATTTAGATTCCTCATATCTGAAAAATTGGTGGAAATTATGGAATCTTTTGAATCAGTCTCAAAATTCCTGAGCTACTGAGCTTCCTTAACTATTGTGAAGCAGTATCGAGAAATACCTTGAAATCTCTGTACCCAACCCAACCCATTATCAGAATAATAACACCTAAACTCCGAACCAAATAAAATAATTGCAGATGAACGTGAAATCCCCAAGACACTCCATGAATCATTCGTACTCGTGAAATACTATTTCTAGAATGACCCAACTTGTTTATTTTCGAAGACGCAACTCCTAGTTAGTGAACCAGATCCACTTAAAACCATTGGCATTCCGCTTTCATAACACGACGATAATTTTCAGTTTCATTTTTCCCAAGCAAATCCAACAAATTACCATTTATCAGGGTAATCCTCCCCAACATTTCATAATCGTCATTTAAGAACCAAAACGTCACGGCGTTAATCCCTGAAGACGGCACCTTTGTCGCGAAACTTGCGCGCACACGTGAACACCGCGAAACACGGGCAGCCGTCACAACAAACTTTTTCGAAAGTCACCGATCACTCCCGAGCCTTTCGGTCTTTCCGATCCCCCGACGCTTCCGGCTGAGGCGTCTGGAATGCATCGTTCAGAAGACGGCGGACGGGACGTTACTATTCCGGCGGTTCCACGGCACGGCGCCAAGCACGCGCACGCACGCGCAGCCCCGACACTTGTGACAGCAGCGTCGCGGCGATCTTGTGTGTGATTGCTCCTTCCGCCTCACCTGGAGATAATGGGGCACGACTTCCCCTTGCATCGAGGAATTTTGATCATTTCCAACTGCGGTTAGTTTATACTTCGAACATGCATTTTCTACATGACGTGGGGAAAGAAGTTGGGCCTTGGTTGGACTAAAATAGATATGTGGAATTCTGTGAAGATTACTGTTAATTGATCAATATTCGGAAATTAGTTTCCTTAGAATCTCTTTCGGTTGTATTCGAAGGAAGAAAAGCTATCTACATATTTTTTCCTTCAACGACGACTGAATCTGAATCTGAAATATTCCTATGTTTAAAATACGAGAATGTATTATATCTAGTTAGCCTGACCATTTCCATGCATAAAAAAATATTGCATTACCATAGCAACGAAAAATAACTCATTAAGTGACAGTGTGAAGTTTGAGTTCAAAAAAGTAAACCAGAGTTACGCAATAAATTGAAAGAAAGAAGATGTCCACCGAAATTGTGAAAATCGAAGCCATCGTTAAGTATTTAAAAGGGTTAAGAGGTAAGCAGATTCACGAAGATAGATCCTTGGTGATCAATGTCCTTCGTATGCGACCGTGAAAAATTGGACTGCAAGCTTCAAAAGAGGTAAATTTTCCATTGAAGATGATGACCGATCGGAAAGACCAGTTTTTGTGTCAGTCCCCGAAAATATCGATGCAGTTGATGACATGATTTTATCAGACCGTCGAATTGGGCTTAAACGGATATCAGAAGCACTGAATATTTCATACGAACGCTTTCTTCATATAGTTCACGTCAATTTGGATATGAGAAAAATTGCTGCAAAATAGATCCCCAAATGTTTGAATGTTGACCAAAAGCGTGCAAGGGTAGAAGCATCGCGTTCGATCTGTGCTCGATTTGAAAACGATGCGTAGACTTCTTAAACCGAATTGTTACTATGGATGAGACTTGGGTACATTTCCACGATCCAGAAACAAAGCAACAATCGATTAAATGGCGACACTCTGGTTCTCCAAGACCTAAGAAGTGTCCAAAAATCTGCTGGAAAAGTTCTTGCTTCAGTTTTTTGGTATTGCCATGGAGTAATCATGATTGATTTTTTGGATAAGGGTAAAACAATATCCGGAGATTACTATCCGACATTACTGACCACTCTAAGGGAAGAAATCAAAGAGAAAAGACGCGGAAAGCTGTGTGCAGCGCCCCTGCACACAAATCTCATGTTGCCATGCAAAAAATTCGTGGTTTTGGGTTTGAATTACTGGAATACCCCCCTCATTCACCAGATTTGATGGCTCCATCCGACTATCATCTCTTTACTCAATTAAATAAAGTTTAACAGGTCGTATTTTTTCCAACGAGGAGGTAATAAAATCTGTGGAGGTCTGGTTTGCAGAGCAAGAAGAAAAATTTGTTGAAAGGTCTAGAAACGTTGCAGATTCGATGTAATAAATGTATCCAATTGAGAGGAGAATACGTTGAGTAATAAAATATTTTGACATTGAAATTTTGTTTGGTTCTATAACTACAGCTAAGAATTTTTTAATATGTCCTCGTAGTTCAGCAACTCACCATGTATACTGCTCCACAAAAGTGGAGAAAGTTCAGGAATTCTGAGACCGTTTCAAAAATTTCCTTTTTTATCACTAATTCTTCAAATATGAGGAATCTGAATGTTTATTAACTTATTTAACTAATCCTTTTTCCCATTTCTCCATATATCTATGGGAGATGATTCCCCATATAAGCTGCTGGTGCCTTATATTGGTCTTTACTGAGCCCACAGAAAGGCTCAAGTCCAGCAGGTGTTGACCTTGATGTTTTTTTTGCAAGTTCATTGGCTTTTTCAATTCCTTCAATACCACAATATCCTGGTAACCATACTCATACCATTCCATAGTCATTTTATTGCCTCTGGCCAGTTGCTTTATGGTAATACGGCACTCCCATGTCAGCAGAGATATCTGGCAGTGTGATTCCAGGGACCTCAGCCTGGAGCGATGGAAGAGCCGGGAAACTGCGCTTTCACTAACTTGAAGAAATTCTCAACATCTCATTACCTCCATCATACCAGTAGCCTCGATCATACCAAGAGCCTTCATCCGCACTATATTTATGTCTAGGCATTATTGTAAACCAAATTATGAATCGAAGTTGATTGTGAAAACGTTAAACTATAACTGATCCAAAAGTCTCAGAAACGCAGACGATAAGAACTTGCCTGAATCTGAAAATTTGATCAAACAGGGAGCAAAAAAACATTCAGATATAAGAAAGTAAACATTTGTTTTTTCAAGAAATGTCATGAGTGAATATTTGGTGCACAAGAATCTGCAACTTCTCTGAATTTCTCATATTTTTTATTATAATAAAAGATCATCCACAACCAACATGATAAAAGGTTTTGATGGGGCGTATAACAACAATACAACTACTAACTACTACCTTTGAGTATTCATTAATATTCAAGGCTACTACTTTTTGTTTCCTAAGAATATTTACTGATACCAGATAATTAGTAAATTTCCTTATGATCGTGGTGGTGATGAATGATGAAGAGCAGAAATTTTAACTCCTTTATGCTTTAACACGTCTTTGGATGTTCCGAAACTAGTTTCTAAACGAAACGCCCAAAGGACTGATTTATTGCCAGTTGAGTTCCACTCCTTAATTCAATTTACGGTACAATTTTTCTGTCACTGAACCAAAACAAGGGAGATTTACTTCGAAACAACATTTGTCAACAAAACATCCGGCGTCTGAATTTTGAGGGCTATTTTAAGAACACAAACTTGTCGATCCCCCAGCCCATTCCTAGTATGATTTAAATTACAGATCTCTTCAAGCATCACCTTCGGATCTATAAATACAATATTTCTAGCTACAGATAATGTTGCATTTCATATTAAGAATACCCTGACCGACAGGTAGAGCAAACAAAACGATAGTTATGGTTAGCTCGTCAAGGAATGATAAATATAGTTTATCTGAGTCAACAAAAATTCTGGAAATATAGCAGGAAATACGTGTATATAAACTAAATAGAATACAGTTAGATCATTTCGATGGTGCATCATTTGAATTCAGTAGGGAAAATAATTCAAGATATTTTGTAAATATAATTTCTTCGACCAAATTTTGGACCGCAATTATAAGTAGTGCTTTATTAGAATAGAATATTTTTTATTTCACAAATCATCGACATACATTCACGTATTATGAAGCAAAGGAGAGGAAAACAAGTCAAAATAAGAACAAAATGAACATAACAACTAAAAAGAATAATATATATTCATTATACATTTCATCTTCGCTGCATCATATAACCTGAGAAATACAAGAACAATATACATTCATTCTACAACTGACTACGATCATTTCGAAATTCGAGTATTGAATATTTATGTTTCCCAATTGACGATAATTGTAAAATTTGTTTTATGTCCAAAACCGTTCTATAAGTAACCCCCAACCAAAGAAGTCTTTTTACCATTTTTTTCATTGATTATATTTTTCATAGCTTTCTCTTGATAGAAGAGGTTCTTGATGTATCCTCTATGAATGAACTGTTAAAACCTAAACAAAAGACTACTACTGAGATAACCTCGCTTCGCTCTATGGAGGGTAGAGACCATACCCTCCATAGAAGAGAAATACGGTCATTACGAAAAATAATGCTTTTCCCCAATGGTTGCAAAAATAACTATTAAAACATCCTCGATAGTGTTGAACGAAAATGTCAACTATGGATATACCTTGTGTGAATTTATGCAGCTCTAAATAACAAATGACAATAATCAGGTCACGAAACTTGACCAAAACTTCTGTCAAAACAAATAACAAGACGAACGATACTATGTGTATGTTCTGTTTCACTCATTCATCTTTGATTCAGTTATTTATAATTATAACAGAGGTTTATATAGAAAAGATAGTTGATTTATTATTATGTTATCATTTATGCAGACGAAATTAACAATTAACTTGACTTACCTATGTTCATGATAAATCAATTATCTTTACTATTCATTCATCATTTTCATTCATTCTGTTATCCGATCTTCGATTAATAAGATGTGAACTGAACAGAATAAGAGGGTTGGTTTCGTTTCATACAATAGGTTTATTATTGAAAATACCCAAGGAGCCCATCTCTACCTTCGCATTTCACGGAAACGACACGACACAAAAATCTATATAAAAACTATAGGAAGTCTGATGGAGAACGTCATCTTGACGGGTTTCCGAAAGCCATCGCGAATGCCTTCCTGATAGGAACACCACGGAACATGTTTCTAACAAGGTAATTAATGTCTTCCTGCGGAATAACGTTACTTGGGCTGCTTTCATTTAAGCCACCGGAGCTATTAGGGAGGTGTGAATTGACTTATTATACTTTAGCTTATGTTTTTTTCATATTTAGCAAGGGGATTTGACATTCAAACGTCAAGTACTTAAATGAACTTCCAAATCTGGGAACAGACATATACTCTAACATAATCGTTTCTGCAGTTGAAATAGGACAATAAGACAAAAACATTTAAAGTGAAAATTTGTCTGCAACTCTTGAAAACTATGCAATTAGGCGCTAATTGTGTTGAATATTAAATTAAGCTACGTTTAATTGAGAACAAAAATAGTTTTTACACAATTTTGCTAAAGTGGTTCTATACCCACATGTTCTTTAAAAGTATCCTGTGAAAAATTGCTCCCAGAAAGATAAATCGAAATTTTTCCAAATAATCTGTAAATTTACTACTTTCAGAGCCCCTGCAACTATAGAAGTGTTTATTTTTGCAAGATTATGTATGAAACCAATTTAATGTAGATCATTTCATGAAAAAACATGCGCTAAACCTCATAGTTTCGCAGTGTTAAAGTGCATACTTGCTCCCTTATATACCTTCTGGGCTGGTTTGAATTCGATGCAGTGTTGATGATTGAAACGTTCTAATCTGTAGATATCACCACCTGCATAAATGACTAGGTAATTGGAGATTTCCATGGAACGTGATGCTACGCTGCTAGAAGGGCTTCCTAGATTCTAATTACTCGACAGTAATCTAAAAATCGGTACTCACTTTGAATTTATACACATAAGAAGGGAATCTTATAGACTATGCAGGGTGATTTCTGATCAAGCACTACGTGAGGAGTCAGAAAGAGGCACTCAAACCCATCTTATGCTTGCTGTGTTTCCTTAAAAACACAGATTTTGAAGATATTTTGCAAGCTTTTTGACTTTGAGAGACTCAAGGGAATCTAAAAGCTACAATCAAGAAGAAACAGGACCGTACTTGATCATTGATTCTTTACGTCAGGGTGAAACGTCCCAGTTTCGTGAAGATAATAATAAAAATGCTGAAGAAATCAAAATCGCAGGAATTTTCTGTATGGAATAGAGCCATCTGAAACTCGAAATATCTCGATTTTGACATTAGAAATCGAACAAATCTCTATAATATTCTCGAAATAATAGACTGATTTCAATGAAATTCAAAACTGTCATCATGAATAAGGTGTTAGAAAATAATTTCGAGGTAGGGGAGCATTTGTGAGCCCATCATGAATAGTTTTACTGCGGAAAAACCACTTGAATTTTTTTTTCTAGAAATTCGACTTGTTTTTAGAACATTTCTTTCTCTATTTAAATTTATAGTTTTCTCGAAAAGTGCAAAATATTTGTCGCATAACATACTCAGACAAATTTTTTTTAAAGTGTATTGTACAGGAAAAACTACAGGAATCTGGACATCGTATCTAGAAAACCAATATTTCTCAGCGTTATTTTTATTTCAGGACTCACGAGGGGACAACCCCAGTTCCCTGCCTGTAAGGAAAAACTTACCCCAAAATATAGTTGCATAAGAACGCCCACCGGATAAAGGCGTTGCAGCTGTCAGTAATTATCACCTATCCTATTTACGTTTTCTGGGTATATTCCATGTTTCTTCGTCAAGCCACAAAACATTTAATGAACATATAGATCTCAAGAGGGTTTCTTCAGGCATCCTGAAAAACTTATTGACGAACTGAGTTTAACAGGACAAAATTACCAATGGACATTTCAAGTAAAATAAAATGTAAAATGCGTACCTACATACGAACAAGAAAGGAAAATTATTGTCAAAAGATGATTTACAATAATTCAGAAAAAAAATAACGAAATATTATGTATAACTATGAATGAAGAGATATTATAATAAAAAATTAGCCTTACACTTTTTATGAGTATAAGTTAAAAATAGTCCGAATTTCACTTTATTTTTTTTTCTGGTTTCTAAGAAAAAAATTAAAAATTGATTTCCAGGTGCCATCTTTAGGGAGCTGTATTCAAGCAGGGGCTGTTAAAAAAATTAATATGAAAGGCCAACAATATTTGACAAGAAACCACTCTTCAAATTTATTCGCAACTATATTAATTAACAACCTGTTTGTTTTTGAGCTTTTCGAAATTTCGAATTTTCTAATTTTGAATTATGCAAATAGTAGATATTCATAAAATATTACTATGAATTATTACAATGCTCTTTGATTTTATGGATAATCCTAGCTGAGACGTAGAAATGATTGAAGATCAAATAATTTGAACATATGAAACCGCATATCAAATATCTATTGAAAAGAAATGAATGATGTCTATAGGGCAGCCATTTCATCATGGTACAAGCAATATTGAGTCTTTTATAAGCAATAACTTTTATGACCGCTGAAGAAGGCGCCTACCCAATTAGAGTTATATGTTATATGGGCACCTATTTCCATTAAATTACTTTGTATATAATCCCTTGGAATAGAGAAAAAATTAGAGGATATTGGACTTATGATTTCAGCAAATTACTGGGCAAAATCTGTTTCGCATTTGAGGAAAAATAATTCAGAATACATTCACCATGTGACGATTCAGTAGATAAACATTTGAGTACGAATTTATTTCAATCGAAATTGAGCTAAGTGTTACACTACACATCTGTGGATTTTTGCATTCGGTCGAAGTACCCAATTTTTCGAATTTCACAGATATTTTTTATTCCTGAACATCAAATTAATCGAAAACGCTGGATTATACGAGAAAATATGAAAAATAATTTTATTTTACAAAGCTTTCAAATATTCATGACATAGCGTCCAATTTAGTTTCAAGAGTTGGATTCTTTGAATTTTTGGTATTTTTATGGTACGTAATGGTCATAATGAGAAAACTGGAATACGTTGGCGATATCTTGTGTTAGAAACAGATTCATCAAATAAATGAAAAACTACATTCCGAAATTCATTTCATTCGATAAAACAGTCTGAGACTAAACATAAAATTTTTTTATGGTTTTTCATTAGTCTGTGTCTCTATGTCTGTATATTTTAAACCGAGCCGATTCGGAAAAAATGGTGAAAGAAAAAAGTGTTTTTTTCTTCACCTCAAGAATCTACTCTTAAAATATTTGTACTTTTTCTACTAGTCAAAAACTCACCCTCTATAGGGCTACCTTTTTGGGTGTTGGAAGTTCTTAAGACACTTTTCACTGAAACCACCAAACATCAACCGCGTGTCTGAATTCACCTAGTATTTTTTTACCGTTGAAAAGCCCATTCAATTGGATAACATTCTTGTCTTGTGCAATTTTTCCTTGAAATGCAAAATTTTTGAGAAAAATCTAAAGTTGTGAAAGCAGTTCGAGATTCATTTGGAATTGTACTTGTGGCTGAAGTTCACAATAATGAAATGGATTAATTTTTTGACAGTTCATTATAATGATTTTCATTTGAATAGGATTTCTAACGGTTTAAAAATTTTCAAGAAATTCAAATACGCGGTTATTGTTTAGTGGTTCCAAAGACATTGTGACCCAGTAAAAGGGGTACATCGCCAAATGCACTATGGGATTTCGCAGATCAGAAAACTTGCTCATATCAAATTCAGTGTTGTTGTAAAATTCCAGGAAACCTAGCTGGAAGTATCAACACGTACTCGTTTAACAATGAAACATTTCCATATTGATGAGATGATGCAGGAAGACCCTGTCAAATAAGAACGTCAAAAATGTCGACGTGATGAATTCACTCAGCCACCCTATCGGAAGATAATGACAAGAAATGTTGACAAACCTATTCCGAACACATACTGGGAAAATGAACTTATCTGCCTTCGTTTTTCCGAACCCCTGCGATATTATGGGGTGTGAAGAAGAGGGTTGCCCCACCCGGGAAATTCAGCCCGTAATTACTTGTAAATTGACTTCATAAGCAATGACACTCGAGTAAGAATCATAGGAGCACTGCTCTAAGATTGCCTCCACTTTGAAGGGGTGCAAAAATTCGAACGCAATCTTGACGGGGCTTCATGGCCGTAAGCACTACATTCATGTCAGGGGTTTGTGTTAACTTGGCTAAGGACATACGATAAGAAAGTCATGACAGCATTCTGCAGCAAATTGCTGTTTTACGAGGACTGTAACTTGAAGAAAACGAGGTTCGATCAAGGTTGGGAATTTCATCAGCTTCCGCAAGAAGAATTTTCAAATTGCTAGGCAATTCTTGATTCTGAGCCTACCTCACCTATATGCAACAATTTTGGCACGTGCTTGAATACAATTAAAACCACCTGACATAGATTTTGCCTTCACTAAATTGACTAAGTCGAAACTGTGTCCAGGATATAATTTTCAAAAGGATCGAATATACAATCAACCCTCTTTTGGTGTCTGGAGGCAGTTATGAAGTAAAACATTTTTGGCGGACGTATTTTAATAGAGACAACAAACCAAATTATGATCAGTTGAGCATTCACCGATTTTCCACTTTGGTCATTCAAACATTCCCATTAGAAAGCAATAATTAAACATAAATAAAAAAAATTTCCGTCTTTGTCTTTGCGTTTCTTGTTTTATTTGAATTTGCAGCTATAATTAGTAGAAAGTATCACTTCTGCTGAACATATATTGAGAAAAAAAAATTTTTTTGGGCAATTCGAATCGAAATGATTATATGATTAAGTTTTATGGTATACTGACTGAGTTGATATCCTCATCATCAATCATTATTCACGAAATAATCCAGAGAAAATATTGGATAAGATTCATTTGCTTTTAATAAAACAGACTATAAAATTGAAAAAAAATCTTTCGAATTATGTCAGCTTCTTTTCATGTCCAATTAACATTTCCTGTATAGTGTTAGTTGCGTGTGAAACGAAATGGTATCAAGGTACAAATTCTAATTCGTGCATGAAATATGTGGGGTTAGTTTAAACAAGTGACAGACGTCCTGATGATAATAAGGATCCGATTAAACGAATGCCTGTTTGATTAATTACATTTTTCGTAGCTGAATGAAAATGCCTCAAAATGTAATGTGATATTACAATGGAAAATGGAAAAATCCAAAATGATTTCATTTTTAATTGATTTTGTTTCAGAGATTGGGAGTGAAAACCCTAAAAAGTTTATGAAGAGATGATGAATATAGTTCAATCATACAATAAATTTTCAGCAACAATGTTACCAGCATCGAAAACTGCATGAATGATTTAAACGGAGAATTCGTTATTTAGGAATAATTGTTAGCGAAAAAGGGCATGAAATAGACATGTGGAAATTCATAAAGATGTAGTTTAGTTTACTACAAAATGTTCCACATGATGAGACGACACTGCTTCTAGATCTAGAGTTTAGACATGATTTTCCTAAATAATGAAAGATAATGCTAACTATTGACAGTATTGACTAACTTTATATTTATGTAATCGAAATTCCATGAAAATTCACCGATACTATTGATTGTATTATTTTCAGACTTATAACTTATAAGAATTTAATATCTAAGAATATTGCTCATGTTTTCAAGAGATTGCAAACTTTTTCAGGCATAACTTCGAGTTCAAGGACCAAGGTTAATTTCTAAGTAATCCTTATTTAATTATTTTAAATATTCTTTTTCCTCCATACAGGATCTTGCCCAGGAAACAGGAGTAGAAGGGATTTTTGAAAATTCAATTAGTAGATTATATTTAGTAGAATAAAATTTACAATAACTGTTCGGTCTAAGAAAGAGAGACCTTTCAATGGCTTGGTTGATTTTAATAGGTTTCAGCGAATTCATCATCAAGCATGCATTCTCTTCTTATTCTTATATTCAAACCTAATCTAGGACTTGATAGACTTTAATATGCAACGTGCATTCAATAAAATTCGTCGTCAAGTGGGCTATGTAGTTCTGACAGCATCAGACACAGAATATCAACGTCATAAATTCCGAAGCCTACTTGATATCACATTTTTTGTTATGTTTCATTATAATATAAGCAGGATATTTTTTATAATTCTTTCATGTTCGAGTGAACCATAATTGGTTATTAATTGTGTTCCTGATTTTTGTTATTTCTCGAGTTTATTTTATAATAAAATATTAAACATTCAAATAATCTCATTATCCTCCTTTCAGTTTCAGGTCATCGAATTATTGTATTGTAGAAACTCTGACATAATTCTTCACTGCTCCCACAAACCAAATTAAGCCCACAGTGATTTTATCCGACCAAGTTTCCATAACTAATTTGCGAGATGTCCTGGACGCTTCCTTTCCTTAAAATATTCATCCGCTCCATCAAAGCCCCCCTAATTTGGAGGTGACACGGCATTCACAATTCGGGACAGATAAAGATGGCTTTCTTGACGAGGGTGAATCATCAACACGGAAACCTCAACAAGCCACTTCAGATCCCATAACAAAATTGGTATTTTCGCCCTTCTCCGAGCCCTGGATCACTGTCGGCTCCAATTCCTCCTTTCTTAAATGGCCCACGAGAGCTCTATTGTAATCACCTATTCCGTGGTGTATTGCAGAAGGTTGCGGGGTTTGTTAAACCATGATTTATTGCTTTTTAATTCGATTCCCGGTTGATTCGACAGGGATCAGTAAATAGAATGGACTGATTCTGGGGAGGTTCAAAGGACTTCGCTGTAGATTTCAATATTGGGTAGATTGGGTAACCGTCAAATAACTGACTATTACTATGAACCAAAAACCTGCACCGTTAACGTATTGAAAAATACTGTGTGGTTTGACAAAATGAAAAATCTCGAATGAACCTGTTCACCGGAATAAACTAATATCATTTTATGATGCTCAAAGCTAGCAGCAAAATGAAACATTACTGCTTCGACAAAAAATACAATATGGCTTTCGCAAATATCGGTCAAGAAGTCACCTACTCAGCTAAGTGGCGTTTGATAAAATTTCAAAATACACTGATTATTTACGTATTGTTGAAGGCATAAGTTATGTGTATACTCCATTCACTTTTATTTTAGCACTCGGTGGGCTATGGAAATTTGACACATTCCACTCTGTATAGTATAGTACGAAAATGTGGGTTTATGATGCTTGTCGAAACATTTTTGGGTTAGTTGTATGGAAAATACAAGAGATTAGTATAATATCATAATATGCACTAGCTTGAGGAAAGTTAATGTTCGTTATATTTTTTGGCTAAAGTTTGAATACGTTACATCAGTTATAGATTTCAAAAATATTAACCCGAAGATGAAATGCATATGATGCAGTGGTTGGGAATGGGCATCTCCCGAAGGAATTAACACATAATTACAAGAATGTTAAATTCCTCAACAAAAATCATCTTGCATCAATATAAGTAAAAGAAATTAAAGAAAGTCAAGATGAACTTCACCTTTGAACAAAAATTTCACATGAATAAACAATTAACAGGACAACTGGCACGTATTTGTGGCTGTTCATCTTAATACATACATTTATATAATAATAATTATTATTGGAAGGATTCTCGGAAGACATCAAAATGAAGTTTGGACTAGAAAAATGTGGACTGCTGAACATAACGAGAGGGAAAATAGAAGATGGTACGTTCAAACTCAAAGAAGGTGCAGAAATTGAAGCATTAGAGGAAGGACTAACGGAAGAGTTCACCCGAAGATTGAGAAGGATAATGAGAACTGACCTTAACAGCAAGAATCTGATAAAAGCTATCAATACCTACGCTTACTCGGCGCTGAGCTACTCATTCAGTATCATCTCTTGGACCATCACCGATTTAGCAGCCTTACAGAGAAAAATAAAGACGATGCTGACTAAACACAATAAACATCACCCCAAAAGCTCAATAGAACGGACCGAGCTGCCACGACATCTTGGGGGTAGAGGAATTGTTGATTTGTCCAACCGTATGACCTAGGAAATTGAGGGACTTCGAAAATATTTTCTGAGCAAGGCTACTTCATCAGAACTCCATCAAGTAGTTTGTGTTGCTGATACTTCTACACCGTTAAAGCTACAGGAGGACCACTTGGAAACCGTCGAACACTCTGCAGAAAGTAAAATGCAGAAACTGATTGGCAAACCTTTGCATGGGAGGCACCAGAACGAGGTCAACCATGATTACGTCGACATATCTGCTTCGAATTACTGGTTGACTTCCGGAAGGTTGTTTCCTGAGACAGAGGGCTTCATGCTCGCCATCCAGGATCAGGTGATTCCAACAAGGAACTACATGAAATATATCGCCAAGGATGCCTCAGTGGCGGATGATAGCTGTCGTTATGGCTGTGCGACACATGAAACTGTCCAGCACATCACCGGGGGATGTCAGAAGTTCGCGGGCGCGGAGTACAAAAATAGACATGATGCTGTTGCCAAGATTCTTCACCAAGAATTGGCACTTAAACACCAACTTCTAAGTTCAAAAAAGGTTCCTTATTACAATTACCATCCGGATGCTGTATTGGAAAATGAACATCACATGCTATACTGGGATCGCACGGTTCTCACAGACCGGAAAATAACCCACAATAGACCAGACCTCATATTGCTCAATAAGGATGAGGACAGAGCACTATTAATCGATGTGGCGATTCCAAATAATAACAATCTTCTAGATAGGCACACTGAAAAAATTTCAAAGTACAGAGATCTCGAGGAGCAAACCAGGAGACAGTGGAAGCTGAAAGATGTCAAGACCATCCCTATTGTCATATCATCTACAGGCCTGATACCGAAGAAACTACTAGAGAACTTGAGGAAACTTCAGCTGGACGAAAATATCTATAGAGTCAGAGTCATGCAGAGGGCGGTGCTGCTGGGAACGGCGAGAATTGTACGCAAGTATTTGAGGAACACCGTCTGCTCCGACAGGAAGTGCGGGTGGAGCAGGAATCCTACCTACAGCAGGGAGCCGAGGAGCGACCCGAACCCGACCACCACCACGAGCCCGAAAACCTGGAAAGGGCTCCAACAGAGCTTAATCCTTTTGATATCTGAGATATCTGGGATATGTGAATTTTCCTCTGGAGAGGAGTGTGAAAGCCGCAAGGCTAAAGTCATTAGGTATTTATTGGTACCTTGAGACATTTACAATGTATAGGACAAGTCAAATGAAAAATAGAAAAATCAATTTTCGGGAACTTATTCTACGATGACATTCATCGAAAATCCTGTAGTAAACTTTTCTCATTAATTCACTCATACATAAAATTCTCAAATTGCACAACTTTTTTTGCTTTCAAAAAGCAACTGAATTAGCAATGGAAAATATGTAGTTGCATTGAAATCAAAGGAAACACGATAAAATTGTTTGCGTGCAAAAAAACTGCTATGAATTTTTCTCCCATGAGGGGTAACCGCTCTTGTTCCCAAATTACATCTCTTTGAACCCGAATAATCAAGTCTATTTCCATGCAAATTCTACGGTAGGAGGGGTTCAGCACAGATCTCGAATACAGATATGTCAAAGCTATCCCCATATTATCTCTTCATTCATTAAAATTCGTTCGGTGCATTCTGACTAACAGCCATACAACTGTGCATGTTTCGCGTCAGGGTAGGGATGGATCATAGCAACGGAATTTGATTAATTTTGGAAAACTGTAATGGAATTCCGCCACTCGGAGGACTTCATTAGTTTATTCATCCAACAATTCCAGATATTTATTTGTATTATTATAAAATTATTGCTAACGTGTGCTGCATCAATATCTCTACACAAGCATCAATGTTTGGACAACACAATAATATTCAGATTATGCTTTTACTGTTATGATATAAAAATATTATTGTTCCCTGAACTGAATGTTCTTTAATTTAGGCGCCCCACGTGTTACAATGCATGAGCCATTCAGTTCTGTACAAACCGTACATTTTCCACACACACAGCCTTGTCTCAGAAAGACATTTCACTATGCTCAGGGAAAAAAGAAAATCCCACATAATTAGTAAAGATGTTATTAGTTATCACATTTCCATGTACGGTTAGTTCTATTGAAAGAAAAATTACTCTTACGGTGACTATCGAAAAATTTCCAAAAAGATGAAATCATTTAAATGATCGTCAAGACCTAACGGCTGCATCGAGCTCCATAAAATCTTCAGATTTTTAACTAGACGAGTTGCTCTTTCAAAACATGTATCATATTTCCATCTACGGTTAGTTTTATCGAGAGAAAAACTACTCTAACCGTGACTATCGAAAAATTTTCTGAAAGATGGAATTAAATGATCTTCAAGACCGAACGGCTGCATCGAGCTCCATAAAATCTTCAGAATTTCAACTAGAGAAGTTGCTCTTTCAGAATAAGTATCACATTTCCATCTACGGTCAGTTTCTTTGAAAAAAAAATTTATCTAACGGCGACTATCGACAATTTTCCAAAAAGATGGAATCAATTAAATGATCGTCAAGACCGAACGGCTGCATCGAGCTCCATAAAATCTTCAGATTTTTAATAAGAGAAGTTGCTCTTTCAGAATATGTAAAACATTTTCATCTACGGTTATTTTTTTTGAGAGAAAAACTACTCTAACGGTGACTATCGAAAAATTTCCAAAAAGGTGGAATCAATTAAATGATCGTCAAGACCGAACGGCTGCATTGAGCTCCATAAAATCTTCAGATTTTTAACTAAAGAAGTTGCTCTTTCAGAATATGTATCACATTTCCATCTACGGTTAGTTTTATCGAGAGAAAAACTACTCTAACCGTGACTATCGAAAAATTTCCAGAAAGATGAAATCGATTAAATGATCGTCAAGATCGAACGGCTGAATCGAGCTCCATAAAATCTTCAGATTTTTAACTAGAGAAGTTGCTCTTTCAGAATATGTATCACATTTCCATCTACGTTCAGTTTTATTGAAAGAAAAATTTCTCTAACGTGACTATCGATAAATTTCCAAAAAGATGGAATCAATTAAATGATCGTCAAGACCGAACGGCTGCATCGAGCTAAATAAAATCTTCAGATTTTCAACTAGAGAAGTTGCTCTTTCAGAATATGTACTTACACAGCTAAAATAATAACAATTCCTTCCTCCCAATCTGTCATAATATGAACATCGTCGACATCACCATGGCAAAACGTCATATCCCAATAGGTTTCCTGACATATTATTTCTCAACCCTTCGGGGACATTGCAATAGATGAGGGCGACTTCAATTACCTCATGGTTCACCGGTCAATCTGATTTCTCTCAAGGCGCGCGTCCGCAAGAGGGGTGCTGGTTGTTCTTTTCCTCAGCATTGTCGCCCCCTACGTGGTTCCCCATTCAACCTATATCGTATTAACATCCCTCTTCTACCGTCCTTTTCGGAGAACAAATATTGACTTTCGTATCACAATCAGCCAGGGATATTTCAGTTTTCTTCGCAGGTTCGAATTGTGTTTATTATGCCTGGTGGGTTTAGATTGAAATGTTTGGATTGCCGTTGCATTCAGCTTTTTCCACACAATTTTTTATTTCATATAGATCCCATACGTCCTTGAGGAAAGAGAAAGACTTTCAATTGAGAAATCTTTCCCAGTGAGAATTACATCTTTCAAAATTGAATAAAATACGAAATCTTCGAGATAAAAGCAATTTTTTCTTATTCTTATCGGCAATTATTTTTCGAATTTAAGCAACACATTATTCAAATAACAGGATCGAATTCAATGAAACACATTTTCGATTTCTTTGTGCAATAAATCAGGTGGTATTTTATTGATGCATGTTTCATGTTTGATTTTATTGCTTCTTCAGCTCGAGGTTTGTTGGCATATACTAGACTTCAAATATCGATATTTATCAACATTTGTATGAGATTTCGAGTTTGGCTAAATCATCATATTATTATAATTACATGTATAGTCTCCAGTTTCATGCAATCCCTTTCATTTTGTATCATTCTATACCATATAACACACCTGGAAGGTGTGTCTTTGACTTATACTTTAGAATAAAAATCTTTTTTCATCAACAACAATTTTCCTAAGTCTTATTCAGCTCAGTTAATTTCTGCACTCTTTTCATTCAAAATGAAAGTAGTTTCATGAGGGAACTCGATAAACCCCCACACATAACTTTTTAGATCCTAGATTTCCCTGCCAAATTTATCTCTCCTACTTATTTTATACTGGAGCATTACCTTTATTCACCTGAAGAAGTTAAGATATAGATATTGATATTGATAGCGAAGCCATGTATAGTGGTCAAAAAATCATCGTTACTGGAAATCATGTAATTAATTTCATTGGTTCAAACAACATTAAGGATTGGTGTGCACGACATTAGCACACCAATCCTGAGATGGAACAAAAACAATAGCTTTAATCACGTATCTTGTTATTTGTTTGGTTCACAACACCATCACACTGATGATCAATGGACATGAATTCTCGCTCATAAAAAAGAATCCTACAAGTAAAAACAAAAAATGAACGCAAAATTAATGGAATAATGGGCAGTGAAAATGACGAATCTTGCTTTTTTTACGTGTTTCGACGATTCGTAGAAATTGTACACTGCTCAATCAGAATGATAATTTCTCACTCGTATGATCTACACGCCATAACCATGAAGAAGGAATATCATTGCTAGTTGAAATAAACTTAACTGTTCCTTTCTCTCCCTATAACAAACAAGTGTAAATTTATAGGGTTCTGTTCGAACTACTTATATTATATATACTTGCTCTATCTCAAATGAGAGTCAATAATTTCCTTTATCTCCAAATATCCCTACGTCCAAAATTTTTTCTGGTTGTTCCATGTCGCATATGGTCCAATTACTCCTCGTTATTCGAAAAGATAAAGTTAAAAGGTTTCCATTATCTTTAATGAAGAAGAGAAATGGATAATTATGTTGATATTTTCGAAATTTGGGTAATTAAAGGCGATCATTAAAAATTCTGGAACGAACTGGTACATGCAAATTAATTTTATTCCAGCACCTAAAGGAAATGCCGTACCTACTTGTATCGAAAGAAATTTAATTTTTTTTTTATTTGGTCACCCCGACAGCATATCTCTAATGGCTTTGAGTATTCAACTCAATACTCAATGCTACTAATGTTAGTGGAAATCAAATTGCTCTTGAGTGTTTCTTCTGAATATTGATCGAATGTTTTGAGATGACATATGGTCATGTGGAATAATTCATCTTCAGTTTGGTATAGCTTCATAACGTTATACAGATAGAAAACCTCAAAAATTTGTTAATGTAAATACAGGGTGTATTTGACCGTGAAGCTTTTTTCTTCAACAGAAGTTAGAACTGGTCAAAATGAAGCGTTTCACCAAAAATCACCTATATAAAACTTTCAAAATGACAAAGTTAAAAAAAAATTGAAAATGATTAATGAAATAGATCCTCATACCACCCTAGATCGTTTGTTAGCTTTTCCACTCAAAGCCGTGGGAAAAAAACTTATCTCCTGATTCGACCATGTGGTTTCGTTTAGGATATTGGATATTTTATATAGACAATTTTTTGGTTAAACGACTTATTTTGATGAGTTCTACCTTCTGTCCAAAAAAAGCCTCTCCTCTGTAAACACCCTTTATACGTATACCTAATCATAGGTATCGAAATACTTGGCCAAATATGAACAGAAAAGAATTTGGAGAGTAGCTATAACTGTATAAAATTTGACTACAATTGCATGCCCCCCACATGTTTTAAAGTAAATCTGACATATTTGTCAAAAGCAACTTATCAAAAATCACGCTTTTGTATTGAAAGTATCGAAATGAATTCCTCAAAATGCATCTAAATCTATGCTGCAGCATTGATTTGGTTCTTATGGATCCAACAACTTAAATAGAGCTAGGAACTAGAGGTAGATTAGGGACTGACTGTGCCAGACAAAAATGGGCAGATTTCGGACAATGGCAAAAAATTTGATCCAATCTTTTTTTAATTTAATACTAATATATTTGTTGTCGAGACTTTTGTGTTTATAATGATAATTACAAAAATAAAAAAACAAATGGAGGAAAATTAAAATTCTACCCCAGACGTTCTAAGTTGCTCTACTCGAAATACCTAAGTTTCTGTTAACTATACCAGGTCATTTGGAAGACAATCGTCCAGCTCATAAAATTCTATTTATGATAAGGAATTTTGTGGACATATAGGCAATGAAAAAAATTGTTCAAAAGGAATAGGTAGTTGTCTGCTTTTATTTTTCTTGCTTTCTTTCACTTTGTTAATTTTGTTAAGTCTTTGTTAAAAGCTCCAATCGGTTAACAAATGTTTATATGAATGATGGGAACATTGTAATAGAATAAGCCAGTTCAAGACTGTTGGTTGCTTTTCTTCTACATATTAAAGCCAAAATCTCAGCTTTTATTTCGCCACTTTGACGAAACAGCGTTAATATCATGAGATCGAATAAAAATATATCAGAGAACCGGGGCAATGTACGTACGTACTATTCGACGCATACCATCTCTATTCGATCTGAAGTTACGAAATAGAGCCGATTCACTAAAAGCTTCAGGATAAGATACCAATAATTACATAAAATGAGTAAAATGACATATAATCTTTCGATTCTTTTTATAGCCGTTTAACCTTCGGAAATAATTGCAAAAATTTTGTATATATATAACGCTCATGCTTCTAACAATCGAGACTTGTGATCCCTTCTGCAGAAATGAAGTATTTTTTGCTACTTGTAGTTTTCATTTCGATCTACTGCATCCAGGAAGGCAAGAATATCATTTATTACATCATGAATATATATTTTTCATTGGGTTAAATGGCTGTAGAGGTTGTAGTTTTATATTTTTTTTCCTAATTCTTTAGTTACAGAGGTATGCCACAAATGAAGTCTTGTGATCAGAACTACTCAAATTTTTCGAAAAATTCGTAATGTGCGAAATTGAATGTTACTCATTCCAAATATTCTGAAGTCAATAATGGCCCTTATATGAGAAAGATTTTTTTTTACTTAACCACGATGGTCAAAAGATTATTTTCTCAGATTTCAATATTGCTGTATAGTGTAGGTACAGCTATATCTCTAAATTACGGGTCTCTGACTATGGTTTCGATCAAAAAATTTGATAGATCAGTGAATAATGGCTGTGAACAATTGACGAATTGTACAATCTTAAGGGGAAGTAATAACTTAAGAATCTCCATCCAAAAACGGCATTCACTAGTTCTTAATTTTTAGTTTTTAATTTTTAACGCAAAGCATTGATTTTTTTTAATTGAAGTTGAAGGACATCTAGATGTCACACCGTCACTTTTTTCCATTTTAGTTGATTTTTTATCATAAAAAAAATTGAACTTCAGTTTCTCATCATCATTTTTCGACGGTTTTTCAACATATTTCGATAAAAATAGCGTCGGGGCACATTTTATTAAATTTTTTACATGTATTCTAGGAATTACACAAGACTCTAATGAATGAAATTTATATCTAATATTTTTTCAGGTTACACGGATGATGATGACGATGATGATGATGAGCTGACATGTTTCAAATGTAAATCACCCAGTTATTATGAATGCAGGGTTGCGGACGATGCAGGCCCGACATGTTTTGGAAAATACTGCATGGCTTACATATACCCGGAAAAAATCAAGGGTTTCGCTGGAGGACAAGGGAAGAAAGACTGGTATATCAGAGGTTGCACTGATGATAAAGATTTTTGTAAAGGGGAATCACATAAGGCTTGTACTCTTTGCACCGAACATGAATGCAATGTAAAGACACTCCCTGAACACTCTTGAAAGGGGAACTTATAATGGCAGAAATAAATAAATGATGGAACTTAAATAAATTCATACCAATTCATTTCATGTCTTGACATTTACAATTAAGTTGAATTACGGCAACTTCTGAATGAAGAACAAATTTTTTTTTCTGGTATGGAAAATAATTTTCAAATTGTGGTTACCCTCCAGGTGCTGAACTCACCGAGTGCTGCTTAGATTCCACACAAAAAATCCAATATTTAAAAAAATAGAAAGCTGGTTGAAAATAGTTTTTGGAGTCAAAATTTGAAGGTGTTCATGCAAAATGCGAGCTCCATCTGGCGGTTAGTTTATAAGATGCAGAATTATTGTTCTGATAATAGTTATAAGAAAATTGCATAGGTGTTCACATAATCACTACACTGATATTCTGAGAAGCCTTCTACTTTAAAAATTCAATATTCAAAACTGAATTGAATCGAATTGATTCAACTCAGTGTTTAGTTGAAAGGCATTAAGAGAAATGAATACTCAATCACCTCAACTTTCCATGGGTTGTTTCAAAGTTTTGGGTGACTCCTTCTTCAGGTTACCAAATTCGAAAAAACTGGTTCTTTGATTTTGGTATTTTATGGTACGTAATGGTCATAATGGGAAAAGTGGAAGACGTGGTAATATCTTGTTTTCGAAAAAGATTCATCAAATGAATGAAAAACTATATTCCGAAATTCATTTCGTCCGATAAAACCGTTTGTGAGGTAAAAATAAAAATAACATTTTTTTATGGTTTTTCGATAGCCTGGCCTCAAGAATCAACTGTTGAAATATTTGTACGAGTCAAAGACCCTGTATAAGCAGCGACGAGTCAGTTCAGTACCTGGATGATTGGCCGCCCTACTTAATAATTTGAGCAAGAGCAGAAATGATACCATACTAAAATGGTTTTTATCTCATTCTCTCTGGGCGCTTATTTATTGAGAATTATCTAAAATAATGAATTTATGTTCAGAAACTAGATGTATGGAGTGCGCAAGTTACTTCCCGCCATATTTGACAGTGATTCTATTAGTTATATTAGTATGGTATGAGTAAACTATTATTCTTATTATCATTAACTGTATTCGAATTAAAACACAGAGAGAAAGTGATGAACTATTCAGGGTAGGTACTAATTAACTACAGTAATAAGAAGAGAAATTAGTTCTCTAAAGTCAGTGAGCGATCCAACACCTAGTAACGCAAAAAGATAGAACCTGGATATGGCTTGGGACCCTTAAAATTTCAATTCCTACGCTGAAGAGAAATGGCCTCACAAGTGTTTTTATCACAAATCGTAAAGTTCTCCTCGAAATTTAGTAGCAGCTACTTCTACATTTGATGAATTTGTTGTAAAGCTTGTCATAAACTAAAACTTAATAGAATCAGTGGACCGTTGAGTTTTTTCGATCTCCTAGTAGTTTTGAAATAATCCTTTGAATTCTCAAACTCTCAATATGGCTCCAATAATAAAAAAAAACATTATTCAACATCATATTCGAATTTTGATTGAAATACTGTTGCAAATTCTGTTTAAAGGTAAGCGTCCACAAATCCGCATCGTACGCAACGCACGGATCGCAATAAAAGGATCAAGCGATGCATCCTGGCAGTAAGATACTTGTCAGTGGACGCACTTATATGACTTCTTATTATAGTATAGAGCATTCCAATATACTTCCGATGCGATCCGTGCGTTGCGTACGATGCGGAACTGTGGACGCTTATCTTAAATGAGAATCGCCTCAACGAACGTAGAAAATGAAGCAGAAGATACCTACTGAAAAGCTATTGTTCTTTCGTTTGTTGCACTCTGCACTGATATCATGAATTGGTGACCTAGTATTTGCCAAATGTACCAGTTTTTTTTGAAGATTTGAAGCACGAAAAAACAAAAACAAAACTGATCAGTATGAACAACTATGGAGTATTAATTAGATACGAGAGCCACTGGAGGAAAAAAATTAAAACATCCTTAAAAATCCGAAGAGTCATCAAGAATGATAACACAATAATACACTTTTACACAATTTCTTGAGAAAACTCAACATATAGGTAGCTATACCACAAATAAAGTGAACAACAACACAAAATCAGAGACTGGTATATATTTCGATCATAAGTTTATGTTTTTTTTATTAATGTGTTGTTTCTGTCCTCTTCATAAACTTTTTAGGGTTTTCACTCCCAATCTCTGAAACAAAATCAATTAAAAATGAAATCAACGATTTGAGTTCATTGTCAGGCAACAATTTTTAGTTAATTTGCTCCTGACAAATTAGTGCAAGAATTTACGCAGGAGCAAATCGTTGATTTCATTTTTAATTGATTTTGTTTCAGAGATTGGGAGTGAAAACCCTGAAAAGTTTATGAAGAGATGCAGAATCCTCCCAGAATTAATTTCAATCGATATCTTGTTTCTGTCCGTTTCATAATTCATAAAATTACCTTCTTGATTTTATCAGGTGCCACTTTGCTTTTTCAATTTTTGGCAGATTTGATGTTCAATTTGAAAACACATTAGTTGTTTATGGAGAACGGATCATGATCTATCTGACTAAAATATTTTCATTGTTGAGACGTTGTCTCTTATACGAAAAAATACTGCAAATGGGACACTATATTTATCATAACTTTTTTCACTTCTTTATCCTCGTATAGTCACCTTATTCTTGTGTTCAGGAAGATTGCCTAAAAAATACTCATTATTGCTTTGGCCGTAGTTATCACTATATGAAATAACGTCTAATGTTCCATTTAATTTGATTTTTATCGGTTGTTTTTTCGAATTGGTGAATTTTAGGTAGGTACATATAAAAACATATACATATAAATACATAGAATTCCTATTTTGAGAAACCAATCCAATATTTAGCCAAAATAAAGTACTTATTGACTTTCACGACTTTGATTGGTCTTTACGCTTCAAACGAAGGTAAGGTTTCAGACTTTTACATGATTTCAAGAAATTATTAAAATTGTTAGTTACTCGTTATTTGGAAAATTGAAAACCTCATCCATATAGGTTATAACCACTTATGATTAGTACCGATCTTCTTCTTCTGATGAAGCTTCTAATGAAGCCAGGCAAATACAAATCTTATTTTCACTGCAGGTGCAATTATGAAATGTGTGAAATGTACAAAAATTATGGCGATCGCCAAAATGGTGAAGCTTCAGGCACATGTGAAGGGAAATACTGCGAGTTTTCTTTCGAGAATGGTGGTTTTTCAATGAATTTATGTAGTTTTGATTCAATACTACTGTTATGTATTTATGTTCACCCTATTTTTCCTCTACTATAACATGATAAGCTTATTGCGGATTCAATATTCAATGAATGCAATTAATGCATAAAAAATTGAATATTCCGAAAAACATAGTGTAGAGTTATTTGAATATTTTATAATAGTGTTTCTGCATTTCTGAATGGTAACGAGGCAACAGTTTTTTCTTTCAAAACACGCCACAAACAAAAGTAATAAATTTTTGATGTAAATGGCTCAGCAGACGTTCTGTTTATTGAAGAGTCAATGTCACTTATGGTAAAATAAGACTGCTCCTGTGATAATCACAAGTAGGTATAGGATGATTTTGCAATTCAGTTGAAATTGGAAGGGTGATTACGTAGAAGGTGGCTAAGTTAAGTTCAATTGACAGAACTGGGTACGTTAGCAGTGGCGTATCGATAAATAGTAGTAATAGGTTAAGTTAAAAAGGAGATAATTTGAAATATCTTCAGTTTTGTGACAAAACGTTGTTATTATTTAAATTACACTGCCTGGTTATATGATAGCTCTTATATGACGTGGCGTGTGGAGATACCAAAGGGAGTGGAGTATTTTCGAACGCCTATTGAACCTTCTTTCTATATTTCTTGGTATTAATATCCTCATTTTACTAAACGGGGTAAAGAGTGCAACTGCTTGACGTCATTTTGAGTTTGTCAGAAAACAATATTCAAAGCCTGGTCTGATCTGAGCCTTGTGAAATAGTAGAATCAAATCTGATCTGCCGAGAAATGTTTCCTAGCCATAAGCAGATACCCGAGCTTATTTTTAGCGCACATCATAGTGTTGGCAAAATTTTCCACTCAAAAGACATTGAAGAGTTGGCAGTTACGCCAAGGAGATGCATAAACTCCGTTAGCTGAAGCACCCCTGACCCTCCATCACCAAGTCAGAATTCACGAATTGGGTGAAATGAATTTCTCGAGATTCCTTTGTCCCCAATCGTCTATCCTTATTCTTAGCATCCAAAGGGGGTGCTCAAAGATGTATCACTGGTGAATGATGCCATCAGCATCTTTCGTGCAGTTGAAGATGTGGACAGTGGTTCTCGGCTGAACTGGTTAGATCATATATAGAGATTTGGAAGAAGTTGGGTAACAAAACTAAGCCTTGCATTGCAGCACACCAGCATTCAGATTGAACCCAACCGAAATGATACCTTCCACGATCTCATAAATGCTCTTGTTTGTAAGAAAGCTCTTCCTTCACTCTCTAGTCCCACAGAAAAGGTTATTCAAAAGAATATTACAGCAACTTCGCATTAGAAAATACATTATCAAATACGATGAGAACGAATTTTCCTCGAAATTCGTTTTGAAAAACTTCTCTTAGAATAAGATAACAAAAGCAACAAATAAAATAGTGCAGAAAAATTTCAAGACTTCCGTAAAGAAAAGACCTTAATATGCAAACATTAGTATAAATATTCAGCGATTTTTAGCACTTTTTGAATTGATATTGTCCCTACATACAGTAGGGAAGTTGGTTTTATCAACCAAGTTAGTCTGAGTAACTGAACGAAAAAAAGTTACCTCAAATATACGTATATTAGTATAAAATTGTTATGAAACTGTTCACCATAGCCGAATCTGTTCCATTTCATTTTTTTACTACATTCAATTGAATACCTAAATACTTCCGATAGAGAGAGATTTTTTTTCTACTTATTCATTACTTACGATCGCTTCAGTTCAGCTAAAAATAGGAAAAGCTTATAAGTAGCAATTTTCATGTAATTGTTTTAGATTACTTTTAATGCATGTACCAATTCATTTTATCCTTATCGTTTTTCCTTCGTCAGTTGTTAATTTTTCAGGTTGGTATATATACCTATATAGCAATGGATGCTCCAGCACTTTCTACATACTTCTTGTGTGCCCATAATTCCTTCACCTAAAATGAAGTTTTTTACCCTTGTAGTTTTGATTGCCCTCTACTGTGTCAACGAAGGTGAAAATCATGTATTCATTTCATTATATAATAGGAGAATTTTAGTGTAGGTTAGGTACTTGCTGGGTAAGAAGAGGAATCAGGTCGATGAATATATGTATTTGATTCAAAACTAGTGCTGGGGGAAGGAATTTTTTCGTTTGTACCTTTTACTAAATTCAAAATCAGTTTCAATTCTGAATGGGGAAAATCATAGACATTTTCGGTATAAGTTTTGCATCAGAAAATTTTCAATAGTAGACAAAGATCTCTGAAACTCAGTGACTGAACTGTACTTCACATATTTCAACGGTGTTTTCAATTGTTAACCTATGATTTTATCACGATTTGTTGTATAGAAACAGTTTTTCATACAATTTTCATTTCTATCCATCAATTTCGTTTATGCTATTATATGGACTATTGAATAATCGGATATATTCGATGTTCGCTCGAATATTCGATGGCCAATGTACCTAATGTACTCTAGAATCTAATTTTCGAGCGACCATGGGGAGAAAGCTTGGGTGGTTGTACGCCAGGTGTCGCATCGATTTATTTATATTCTATGTTCTTTTTCAATTTTCAATATCAATGCCCTCTGCTTTATTTGTGATCATCGTTGGTTGAGTTATTCGATACTGATGAGTTTTAATAAAAGCGAAACCGCTTCTCTCTTCCGATGGTAGAACGTTCACTATGGTTAACTTCTGATTTACATTTCTAGTAGTCGGATTTCTATATTCATAGCTACTCTGATCTACCATTCAGACAAATACGTACACATCGAAGGTAGATCTCCTTATCCGCCTGTTATTGAATCGGCGCTTGCAAAATGGAACTATCAGACATTTTAATAATACAAAACCTTTTTTTTTCATTTCATTTAGGTGAAGCGGCGAAGAAGTATGTATGTATGAAATGCAAATCGAGCTCATCGAGTAGCGATTGCCAAAAAGGCACGGCAACGGACACTTGTGAAGGAAAAATCTGCTATGCGTACGTATACCTAGAAAATATTAGTACTTTCTTAGGAGGAACCAATAAGAAACGCTGGTGGATAAGAGGATGCACAGAAGACAAGGAGTTCTGTGATACTGGCTCACACGTTGGTTGTACCATTTGCAAAGGAAAGGATAAATGCAATAGTAAACCACTTACTAAATATATGAGTAAAAATTAGGCTGAAATAAACGAAGATATGGCTGATAATTTCTTAATAAATCAATGCGTTATCATGAAATGATCTTTTATTATTCGAATATCTTATGAGGTAATTCCCGAAAAAAAAAATTATCAAGATAATTTCTTGTTAACAAACACCATCTCCTGCGGACCTTAGAGGCACATGTTTTACGTCCCTCAGATTTATTAAAAAAAATAAAAAAAAATTATCAAGAAATCCGTTTAGAAGTACGTTGATATAGAGAATCCGTAAAAAATTTGTTTGGGTACAAAGCTTTGTTGCGGAAACGTTGTGGGCTAGGTCAGCTTGATTCTTGAAACCTACCGTAAAACCCAAAAAAGTGGTGGCATTTGAGAATTTTATTTTAGGGTGAACGAATGCGAAAAGTTACGATCTACAGGGTTTTCGATTAATGTCATCGTAGAATAAGTTCCAGAAAATTAATTTTCTATTTTTCATTTGACTTGTCTTATACATTGTAAATGTTTTAAACGATCAATAGATATAACTATTATTATTATATCGAAGTATTAAAAATAAACAGCCAGTGGTCCTATTAATTGTTAATTCATGTGAAATTTTTGTTTAAAGGTGAAGTTCCCCTTGCCTTGAAATTTTCTTTGATTCTTTTGACTTCCATTGATGCAAGATGATTTTTGTTGAAGAATTAAACATACTTGTAATTATACCTTATTCTTTTCGACAGATACCTATTCCTAACCACTGCATCATATATATGCGTTTCATCTTCGGGTTGATTTTTTTGAAAACTGATGTATCATATTCAACCTTTAGCCAAAGAAGATAACCAACATTAACTCTCCTCAAGCTACCTACTGCAAATTATGTGTTAATAATTCAATTTTTTTCTATAGCAAAAATGAATATATTTAAAACTGATTTCTTGTATTTTCCATGCAAATAACTAGATTCAGTATGCCTTTAATCAGTTTGTAAAAACGTCAATTATGTTCGTCACATATTTTCGACTTCATATTTTCCGAAGTGATTGGACATTGTGATGATACGTAATTACTGAGACTTTTACGTTGAACGGACAACATAGCGCTAATTTAAAGCCCAAAAATGTTTTGACAAGCGTCATAACCCCATATTTTCGTACTATACAGATAAGAGTGTAATGTGTCAAATTTCCATGGCCAATCGAATGCTTGAATAAAAGTGAATGGATTATATATTATATATATATTCGTCTGCTTTTTCTCCCCTTCTGTTTGAGCAAATACAAGTGGTGGCGTGTAGAATTTTATGCAATAAAGTCTGTACCTTCCTTTGTCCTCATATATTCTCAAAGGAAAACTAGATAATCCAATGTTCCATCATATTCCAAAATGATCAGAGTAGACCGTGTTACGGTTTGTGTTTTTCTGTTGGCGAATATTTCGTGAATACAGAGTCATTCGAAAAGTGTAAACTTTTCAGTTGTTTTTAATGAATGTTTTGATTGAGTTTTTGTTGATAATTAATAAATTAATTCGGCACTAGTTAAGCAGCAACACCAAAAATTATAGAGTTAACTCTATTACCTTTGGGCAACACCTTCCATTCAAAAACAAGGCATATGCCACATCCTTACAATTTAAGAGTTACCTAACTCTTCTGAACTTGTGAGGAGATAAATTCCTTATGGTAGTCTAATTTCATGCACTCTAAATAAACAAACTCGTGTGAATCCCAATATCCACGCAAATTTTCGGTAGTGGTTAATAAGGAAGGTTACGAATTGCTTAATGAAAAGTTGATGATGTCTTTGGGAATGAAAAGTATCACCAATGTATGTGTTTACAGAATACACTTTTGTAATAAGCGTGAGAAGCCATACCGACCGAGACCTTCAACAGATATAAAACTCCAGTCCATTGTGGTTTCTTATAAGAAATCATCTCATCTCATTTTTTTCCGCCCATTTAATTCTGGAGTTCCTAGCGAAATATTGGAAATTGAGGCTTATCCCATCTGTCCTAGGTCAACATGGTTCTTAATATTGATATTCAGATGGAAAAGAAATATTTTGCATAAAAAGTGTCTGTGGAATGTAAGTTTTGATATCAGTTAAACTTCATGAAATAGAGGAACCAATTCAATGGTTTTCAGTTGTAACTTGAAAACAAAAGATGATAGAGGTATGCTGTTTTGCCCATTGCCCATTTTTTTCTTGAATAGAGGACCGAAAGGGGCCATTCATTTGTTCCTAGCTCTCACGGTTACGCATAGCTGCTATTCAATTCCATCGAATTTTGTCCAACATTAGTTTTAGTTTCAGAGAAATAGGGTGATCTACGAACAAATTCTCAAAGTATAAGGTATAGATTTTATGATTGGCTGAAAACTGAACATTTCAAAATATTTTTTATAATTACAAATATTAAATATATCTCTTAATAATTTCACACCTCCGATTATTTCATATCGGTGTCCTTAATGAGGAAAATACATATTGCTTTGGGACTAATTATGCATATTATTATATGAAATGAAGATTATTCCCCAACTTGTCAGCTTCTTTTGAAATTCATATCTTTTCAGGTGTATATAAATTGAATAGGCAGTTGAACGAGCATCCAATGTAACATCAGCATCAGACATGAAGTACTTCTTTACTCTTACAATTTTGGTCAGTCTTTACTGTATCGCAGAAGGTGAGGATATCATCATTCGAACTGATAATAAATGTTCATTTATCAACGTAAAACAACCCAAATTTTAAAGCGCTGATAGAAAAACAAATATAGTCAAAATCTTATTTGTTTATACTATAATTCAATTTTTATGGCGCTGTTTACTTTCTTAAAGGATTTTGAATGTATCTGAATCCATATTATCAATGATACAATATAAATAAAAATAATGTTCTTTTTATTTAGGTGCTAATAAGACATGTATGGCATGCAAATCGAGCTCATCGAGTAGCGATTGCCAAAAAGGAACAGCTACAGACACTTGTCAAGGAAAATATTGCTATGCATACGTATACCTGGAAAAATACAAAACTTTCTTAGGATCAACTAACACGAAACGCTTTTGGATCAGAGGTTGCACAGCAGACAGGGAGTTCTGTGATACGGGCTCACACATTGGTTGTGTCCTTTGCAAAGGGAAGGATAAATGCAATAGCAAACCACTTACTAAATATGCAACTAACACTTAGGCTCAGGAAAACGAAGATATGGCTGATGATTTTTCAATAAATTAATGCGTTATCATGAAATGGTCTTTTATTTGACTCTCAGTTTTGCCAAAAAAAAATTTCATTTTCGAAACAACCTCAGTTGATTTATAAAAATTTCATTTATCACTTTCCTTTATGCAGGGTGTTTCCTAATTGAATGTCAATATTTATGGGGGTGATTTTTGGGCCCATTTTAAGAAAAAAACTTCATATGAACATATGTCCTAAACGTCTTACCTTTTGAGATATAGAACAGAAAAATTTGCCATATTAACGAAAATATGGAAACTCATATTTTTAGCATTTTCGTGTCTCTGAAACCAATATCGTTATGGAAAATCCTCATTGAATTTGGGATCCTCTATCTCCACTAAGCCTTTGTTACATCACCAGTCACCCAGTATTTAATTTTTTCGACTATATAGAAGTTTATTAAACAAAGTATGAGTGGCTATGTTTTCGTGGACAAATAAATTTCCGTGAAATAGAGAATTCTACTATGAATATATTAAATATATTGATTGCCACTTCTCTTCCATGCAGTTTTCAACCGAGTGATCAACATCTCAACGTTTTAATTACTCCATATCAATGTCCTTAATGAGAGAAATACACTTGGCTTTTGGACTAATTAATGCATACCTATTATTGTATGAAATAAAGATTATCCTCCAATTTATTTTGTCTTTATCTTGGCTTCCTTGGAAAATTGGAATAGAGTACTTTTTTACTCTTGCAATTTTGATCAGTCTTTACCAATACAATTGAGTAATAAACCCCAATGATGATACGAAATATTCAATTAAATTCAGAATTGATTATGTTCGTTTCTTAACGAAATTGCCAAATTCAATTGTGCTGATGGAATAATAAATTGAGTCAAAATTTTATTTTACTGTTATGAAATTTTTACGAAGCCGTTTATTTTCTTGATATTTTCATATCATCAATGATTTCTAGAATTGAGTACTTTATGCTTATGATGGTTTTACTTAGAAATCATATCTTGAAAACCTTTGGAGATATATGTATGATTTTGACTGTTCACTTATCGCTAGCAGCTCGGAGGATTTACAGATAATGTTGGACACCTATAAACATATATACGAAGCTTTAGGTCTTAGACTCAATATCGACAAAACCAAAATCCTGGTTAGTCCGCCAGAAAGCCTTCCAACAGATATCAGCCTGGAGAATGAAACTCTAGAACAGATCGAGCAGTTCAAATACTTGGGAAGCTTCATAAATACTAGGGCTAACCTTGACACGGAAATACAAAACCGTATCAATTCGGCATCACGGGCATTCTGGAAGCTAAAGGATAGAGTTTTTCAAAATCACGACCTCAGTCTGAAGACCAAGACAGCTGTTTACAAGGCAGTGGTCCTCCCAACGCTTCTTTACGGAAGCGAAAGCTGGACGCCCTACAGGCGACATATTAAACAGCTTGAACAAACGCAACAACGTCATTTAAGACAGATAATGCACATCAGATGGTTCCACAAAGTTTCGAATGCAGAAGTCTTGCAGCGCGCTTGTACAACAGTTGAGACTCAAGTAGCGAGGGCCCGACTCAGATGGAGCGGCCACATTCTGAGGATGCAGGACACAAGACTCCCCAAAATAGCTCTATATGGCGAATTCACTGAGAGAGCCCGGAAACCAGGAGGCCAGTACAAGCGGTTTAAGGGTACACTACATCAATCCCTAAAATCAGTTAATGCCAATCATAACTGGGAACAACTAGCATTAGACAGGTCACAGTGGAGGTCTTTGGTACACAGTTATAATGGGGACTCGAGAAGGATACAGCGGCGGCCGGATCTGGTTGGTGACTATCCATGCCTGGAGTGTGGTAGGATATGTAGGTCACGGTTGGGACTCTACAGTCACTGAAGAGCACACAGTCGCAATTAGCCATGTTCGCACCTTTTTTTTCCTTTCTTTTTCTTTTCTTCTTGTTTTTTTCCCTTTTTTCGTCTTTTTGTAGATTCATTCCCGGCAACGGGATACAGCAATGAAATGAAATGATTTCGAATATTTTCAAAGAGTTCTTAAGTCTTTTGCAGTTTTTCGGGTTATTCTTATTACGAAAGATACTGCGATTTTAAGGTACACGATGATTAAGTGTTAATTTCTCAGTTAATTTCTTCAAAGGGCATGCTCTTGACGTTTTTTTAATTCTTGGATACTCTAGAGGGTAGTCTTATTTTTCATGGAAATATTTTGGACCTAAAAAGAATAGTTTTTTAATTCATTTCGGGCCTAAAGAACGTTTGTAACAGCCGAAAATTCTCTGGTGAATTCTCTACAAAATTTTGGCAAGAATATATAAATGATACTATGCCGAAGAAAACACATAATATTTGCCAACATCAAATAAATCTGCTGAATAAATCAAGGATATACTGATAACTGATATTCTACACAACACAGGTTGAAAGACCGAACAAGCCGATTGAAAGAATGAAATGAAAATGTTTTCATACACAAAAACCTTTACTTTTAGTAAGAGATTACAAGTTTCAATTGTTCAAAATGAATCAAGCTATCAAAAATCAATTTTTCAATTGCAAAATATAAATAAGAAGGAAGGGCCAATTTTAGGGGTGGCTTTCTCAACCCCTTGCAATTATAAGAACAAAACTTTTTTATTGTTTCTTGGTTTCCATAGAATGTCCGCATCTTAAAAAAAACTTGTCCTTCAGGTGCCACCTTTAAGAAGCTGTATTCAAGTAGGGGCTGTACAAAAAATGTTTGAAAGACCCGCACTCTTTTTCGACGACAATGAATTACCCCTATATCCTTTTCGTAATTATTCACTTAAACCCTGAAGATTATTATAAAAATGTTTGAAATAGTTCACCACTTTTCTCCCGAATTTCGAATGTAATTTCCTTATGTTCAGTCCGTAGGATTATTTTCTTTTTCCAAATAAAGAAAAATAGCTTGGTGGTATGAAGGATAAAATTGTTTTGGAGACTCAACGGCTCTTACTTAAGAAGCGTTATTCAATTCATGGAAAAATTCAGTTTAATTTAATATCAAAATATCCTTCCTAGAGAGGGAGATTTATTAATTTTTCTATTTTATTATTTGTTACTCAACTTACTTCTGCTTCAGTGATGCTAAACATATACTAAAAGCCTATAATTAGTAATTTTCATATAATTGTTTGAAATTACATTAAATGCATGTACCATTTCATTTTATCCTTATCATATTTCTTTCGTCAGTTGTTAATTTTTCAGATAGGTCTATATATATGCATAAGCAATGGATGCTTACATACAGTGCTTCTTAGGTACTCATAACTCCTTCATTGAAAATGAGGTATTTTCTGGCGCTTGTAGCACTTGTTGCTCTTTATTGTGTCATCGAAGGTAAGAATCACGAGAATTCGTATCTATATGTTATATTGTATCTTAGGAGCTTTTCAGTGTAGGTATTTGCTGGGTGCAGAGAGGCATTAGATCGGTGAATAGATTTGATTTAAAACGAGAACTGGTAGAAGGAATTTTTTGTTTGTAATTTTCAGTAAAAGTGAAATTTTATTTCAAGATAATTTTTGTCAAATTGAGAGTTTTTCATCAAAAATTTTTCAATGTTTCGAAGAAATGTTGAAATTTTTCATATGTAGAGGCTATTCAATAATAGGTCGAATATAGGGTGGCCAATGTGCATCTTCTGATTCATAACTTGTGTTCCTTTTTTTTCATTCCATTTAGGTGAAGCGGCGAAGAAGTATGTATGTATGAAATGCAAATCGAGCTCATCAAGTAGCGATTGCCAAAAAGGCACGGCAACGGACACTTGTGAAGGAAAAATCTGCTATGCGTACGTATACCTGGAAAATATTAGTACTTTCTTAGGAGGAACCAATAAGAAACGCTGGTGGATAAGAGGATGCACAGAAGACAAGGAGTTCTGTGATACTGGCTCACACGTTGGTTGTACCATTTGCAAAGGAAAGGATAAATGCAATAGTAAACCACTCACTAAATATATGAGCAAAAATTAGGCTGAAATAAACGAAGATATGGCTGATAATCTCTCAATAAATTAATGCGTTATCATTATATGGTCTTTCATTATTCGAAGACTATGTTGTTAATATCTGATTAGATAATGTCCGATTTTGTTTCGATTGCCCTGATCCGAAATATTTTGTCGGACTCAATACTGCCTACTCGTATACCTTCGTGTTGAGATAAAAAAATTTCGTTAAGACCCTTCACAAACTCCGATGATTCATATAGGCATGAGTTCATTACCGAAGAATAATTCTAAAATTCGTTTAATAGAAAACCTCCCTGATTATCCTATAGCCCTAATATAAAAAAATATTAAAATATAAGGAAGGTGCCCATTATCAGTGGTACCCATAGAGAAAGGTCTCTGGTGGTACTATTGAGTATTAAACCTTTGAGTATTCAATGAATACTCAAGGATTAAACTCAATGTTTGATACTTCAATGTAACAGAGCTCCAGAGCTGTGACTATCACCATTGAGTGTTTTAAATGAAATGAAGTGCTTCAAGCATAAAGCCCTGGCAAAAAGTGCTGCGGAGTATCGAGGCTCCGATTTTTCAGAGGCTCGAGATTACTAAGGACTTTATGAAAGTAATTCTATTTTCCGAACACCTTTTTCAAAAACTGTTCAAAATGGGTTTTTCTGACATAAAAGCTGCGCTCAATCGAAAAAAACATACCTCGTATATTTAGGACGATTTATTATTAGAAAAGAAACAGAAAATAAACTGATTGAGACACAATAAAAGAACCGACGAAGTAGGTAGTACTATTATATCGTATTGGGTACGAAATATCTTCGTACATTTTCGCTGAACTAATATTGGTGTCATTCAATAGTATTTGGTCTACTCTATCGTGGTGTGACGTTTGATTCAATAGTTTTAGTACACCCTGTATATCGTGAATGACATTGATTCAATTGAAGTACAAATGTATCAAAGATGCATTTGTACAAAATGTACGGGAAGTCAGGGAGAGTTGAACCCCTTTTCACACTGAAGTCACTTAAGTTGTATCTGTAAATGGAAGTAACTCATTCTTTTGCGTGAAGATATCATGTTCGAAGAGGTAACGATAGATAATACATACATTCATTCATTCATTGCTGTATCCCGTTACCGGGAATAAATCTACAAAAAGAAGATTAAAAAATCCGAACAGACTTGTAATTTCTTAGGGCTAGTTGCGACTGTGTGCCCCCCTGTGACTAAAGAGACCCAACCGTGACCTGAAGATCCTTCCACACTCAGGGCATGGATAGTCACCAACCAGGAAACTTGGACCACTGATTATATTTCCCAAACATAGCATGGGTCAAGTCTCCTGCACTCCCTTTAAGTCTATTCAACAGATGTTTTCTTGAAACTTTTACAAGAATTATTAAAAAGGCTCATCGGTTGTAAAACAATATTAATCAATGAAAGCAATAAAACTAAATAACACCACGCACCTATTAAGCTTTTCAAACAGTGTAACAAACAAAAATTATTCGATTTCTTACTTCCTAACAACAAAATCACGTTCAACCCTCTCACTCCCGAACTGTTCTGATGGCGGCTAAAATGGAGCCGCCACTAGTTGTGTATATCGCAAGCTATTTACGATACCGGTAGCGCGAAATTTGAATTGAAATATTTGAGGTGGTTCAAGTCTCCTACCTGAGCAAGTCTCCCGGACTCCCCCTACATTGGGCAATATTATTTATATTGTATTTCTATACAATAATCGTTCCACTTTACAAGCACTTATTCAATAACAAATGGTTAACTGGAAATCGACGTGGAATAACGTAAAATGTAGATCAAAGGACCCATATACCTTGTGCACACGCTATAACCCGGAGGATTCACAAGAGCTACCGAAATTCAAAGACACTCGAATAATAAACACCATATACTGGCCTATACATATGACTGAATATTTTTTTGATGCCCCAAAACTGCACCCAATAGTTTCATGAAGCATATTTTTGTATTTTTGTGATTCATGCGTTAACACGTCTGCAACACCAAGATTAAGGCTCAGTTGCTCTAGATTAATTTTGACATTTCGGTCCAATTCTGTCAGGTTAATCTAGGATCAACTTTAATCTCGGTTCAGGTACGACGCGTACCTATACAGGGTTGCAACGCAGTTTTTGTAGCTCAGCGTGTACAATTTCAACATTGGTCGGCATGGAACTGCTCCAAGCACAAAAATCCTATGGAATTAGGTTCGATCATTGCGAGCAACAGGAAACATAGCTGCTAAAACCCTCCGGGGCATTAACGAACAGTGAGAACACTGGAAAATTCTGGGACAGTTCGGCCAGCTGTACTCCATAAATAGTAGGTAGGTACTAAGCAGCAAAGATCTGAGACAACTTCATGAAGTATCTTTGCATTCTGAAAACAGCTACTCAGCGTGAAGTGCAGCAAATTGAAGAAAGAAGGTGAAAGTTAAATATGAGGTAATATTAGATATGAACAACCTAATTTGATAATAAAAGATCTTCTCATTATAACGCATACATTTATTGGGAAATCATCAGCCATATCTTCGTTTATCTCAACCTAAGTATTAGTTTGCATATTTAGTAAGTGGTTTGCTATTGCATTTATCCTTTCCTTTGCAAAGGGTACAACCAATGTGTGAGCCCGTATCACAGAATTCCCTGTCGTCTGTGCATCCTCTAATCCACCATCGTTTCTGATTGGTTGTTCCTAAGAAAGTACTAATATTTTCCAGGTATACATACGCATAGCAGATTTTTCCTTCACATGTGCCAGTAGCTGTTCCTTTTTGGCAATCGCTGCTTGATGAGCTCGATTTGCACGCCATGCATGTCCTTTTGGCACCTAAATAAGAAGAACATTATTTATATTGTATTTCTATACATTAATCGTTCCACTTTACATAGCACTCATTCATGCAGATGGTTTTAATGCCTGAAAACTGCACCCTATAATTTCTTGGAGTGTACAATTTGGAAGTCAGTTTGTTTCTTACTTTGTTAGTCTGTTTGTTTGTATATTTGTTCCTTTGTCAGTTTGCTTGTTTGCATGTAGTTTGTTTGTTTTTGTATGTTTGATGTTTGTCTTTCTATATCACTGGAACCAGATGTATGATTTTGATGGAAATTCCACAATAGTTTAGAGAATTTATCAGAGTTGGTTTTAGTATAAAATTCATTAAGAGATATAATAAAATGATCAAGTACAATTTTGTAGAGCTCATAAAGTTAGAAAGTCCGCGAAAGGCATACATCTAACTTTAGAGGATAACACAAGATAACCAATTTTAACATTTTCAATTCAATCCAAAATAATTGGCAAGAAATGAATATGTAAATAAATGCCACCCACATCTGTGGTATTTATTTCTGATGAAAAATGCTTTCACAGCATAGTTTTCCAAAGCATATTTCGCGAGATGTGACAACTTGAAGAAGTACGAATTTAGACAAGACAAGAAATCTACGTGATGGCTACATTGGTCGAAATAGAAATGAATAGTATATATAAAAAATTCAACATTTACAACTCGGAATCAGGATATATTCTGGTTCTATTTAACAGTTTGGGATAAACAATTGAGTATATGATGATATCCTCACCTTCTGCGATACAGTAAAGACTGATCAAAATTGTAAGAGTAAAGAAGTACTTCATGTCTCTTGGTTGAGTTACGTTTGATGCTCGTTCAACTGTCCATTCAATATATACCTTAAAAGATATAAATTTTGAAGAATGCTACGATAAAGACAAAATTAATAGGAGAATAATCTTTATTTCGTATAATAATATGCATAGTTAGTACCATGTATTTTTCGCATTAAGAACTCTGATATGGGGTAATTTTAAACGCAGAGAAACGTTGAAAACTGCATGTGAAAGAGGTGAGAAAAAATTAGAAGATATATTTTACATTAGTAATAATGAATGAAATTTTCTATCCCATTGAATTTAATTATTCAACATCAAAGGAAATAGTCCCTAATCTTGGTATTCGGAAAAAGTGATAGTACAAGGGGATGGAGTACCTCGAACTGACTGAAGATTGGGGGTTTGAATGGATAATTAAATATGAAAAAATGCGTTGAATTTGATTATGAAACTGGCCGTTAATAACGAAGGTAACATCCATATATTTAATTATTTAATTAGTTCAGACAAATACCTTAGAGAATTTTAAATATACTTTTTGCCCCTTCCCCAGCATCACTACTGAAACCAACACTGCACTGAGCTCGAAGAAATTTCAAAATTTATTATAAGAAGAGTTGCTCTTTTATATGAGTCACATTTAGATTTGCAATGATTTTTTGCGAGATACGCGGGTCGAACTTTGTCACTAGAAAAATTTCCGTTTTAGATAATGTTTCACATTCGCATCTGCGATGATTTTTCTGGAATAGACTGGTTTCCAAAGTTACCGAAAAAGATGGGGTTCGTTAAACATTCGTCAAGACCGAACGGTTGCACCGAGGTCGATGAAATTTCGAGATTTTTCTCTAGAGGAGATGCTATTTTAGAATATGTATCACATTTAGACCTCCGATGAATTTTCTGCGAGATACGCGTGCTGAAAGATGACCTTCGAAAAATTCCGTAAAAGATGGGGTAACCCAAAAATTCGTCAGTCAAGACCAAACGGTTCAAGTAGGATATATGAAGAGTCCAGATTCATTACTAGAAGAGTTCCTTTTCTAGAATATGTAACACATTGAACTCTACGTTCATATTTCTACTCCTATTTACACATACTATTTTGTAATCGAAATCACTAGGAAGTTTCGTCGAAAATATACCATTTTATTTCATCATCAGAAGTAATTCAAGTATAATTTGAAGTAATACGTAAAATGTGATTACTTAAGCGAGAGTTATACCTCTGTTTCGATTTTGATGGCAATCAGAAATAAATGCTTAAATTATAACCAAAAAACAACTTTGATCTTTTTTACAGCAATTGGCCTCTTTTCCATTAACATAAAAATTTCTTTATCCTCTCCTCATCTCAAATCAAATCAAATTATGTCTGAAACAAAAAACCAGAGCAAAAAACGAGAAATAAAAAGTAAATAATACAGCCGTCATTAAACTGATTCGAAGATTTGATGATAACTAAGGAAAATTTCATTAGTGATAGGTACCTAACTGGTTTTCCAATTGCAACATCATCTCTGCGTCGAAGATTCTCTATTGATTTTGGTGAAGGATCACTCTCGTCGTCAGAAATCCCTTCAATATTGAAATTAATAGTATTCCGAATCTTGTTGTTGACCGGGAGGGTCTTTCGATCAGGTTCGGTCTTCCAAGTGATGATTCTTCTGTTCTCCAATTGTTCGAGGAACGCTACAGGACCCTTATGTTGGGGAATCATCTCCCACAGATATATCAGTGGTTATTCAGTAGAAAATAGAAACGAGAAAGAAATTCAACAAATTTCTGACAGTTCATTGACAAGGAGTATTAAAAAAATTATAGTAGATACCATAACGACCCCATTATATGAAATTACTGTAAAATGGTCCACTCTATTTTATCTTTATTGTTTTTTCTTCGATTCTTGAAAATTCTCATTTAGTATATATATATATATATATATATATATATATATATAATCTATTGATTGTTCATATATCTATTCAGGTCGTCACCGAAAATGAAGTATCTATTGACGCTTACAGTTCTTATTACTCTTTATTGTACCAATGAAGGTAAGATAATGGGTTACGATTATTTACGTAGATATCCATTAATTTCTTTCATATTGGATATATTTCATCTCGTATTTCATTCATTAATTTTTTTCTTCTGCCAGTCGTTTTATTAAATGAAACTTCTAAAAAACTTACATTCCATTTTTTTTCAAATAAACTCTGTATGGAAACAATAATAATATCAGCAAATCGAAGTTCAAAAATATGAAATTGAAAAATATCTAATAAAAATTATTTCATCATCGGTGTAAAAGTAAGTATTGCGTTATGTTTTTGTGCGATATAAAAACAGACTGAACCGCAATTACAGCTTGTGTCCTTCACCAAAGTATTGATTGTTTTTTATTTATTTGATGTCGATCTCGGAAATCGTTTACCAAACAAAATTTTTCAAATTCATTCTTGTAGAAAATATCACTCCTCACATTTTAGTTTGGGATCAGTATAGTAGTTCTTGAATGAAATAATTAAAAACTTCAGTGTTTTCTCTATAATTTTCATGGAAGTTTGAAAATGGCGAGTGCAGAAAACCCTTGTTGAACAAATTATCCATAAAGAACATGAAAAAATATTTTTGTTTGAAATATCATGTGATAATCTAAGGCATATACATAACTTTTTTTGGGTTTCGTGTTTCTACATTCTCGAATAAATTGTGCAGACTTGAATTTTACAAAAACAAATTTGTCCAATGACAATGAGAAAACCGTAGAAACATCTGTTGTAGTTCCTCCATGATATCATAACTAATATATTAATTTACAACATCTCTAAAAAAATGAATGAATGAAAAACTATATTAATTATTATTCGCTTCAGCTGATGCTAAAATGAAATGTATGGCTTGTAAATCAAGCTCCTCAAGTAGCGATTGTCAGAGTGGAAAAGCTACTGGAACATGTGAAGGAAAATACTGCTATCAATACATTTATATAGAAGTCATCAAGAAGTTTATAGGCTATGAGGAGAAACCCTGGTGGATCAGAGGTTGCACAAGTGATGTGGAATACTGTGATGAAGGCTCCCATACAGATTGTATGATTTGCAATACGAAAAATATGTGCAATACTAAAAAGCTTCGTAAATCTATCACAAAGCCGGGATATTAGTGAATTTTCTCAATAAACTAAGTGTTTTATTGAATCAATAAAAGTCATTTTTCTTTTTCCTGGTAACGTAAACTCTGAAGGAAAAAATAATTTTGAAATTTCACGGAAGAAAAGAAATTGATTTCGATAAATACTTCGATTCGTAATTTTCGATGTAAAAAAACAAAATAACTGAACATTATCAGACTAAACGTGATATAATGAACAGCCCAGTAGAATAAGCATTAAATTATGAAAAAATTGAAACCACAGTAGAAAGTAAATCAAGTTCGAAGTCGGAATTTAGCAAAAAAATTTTTGAAAATATTAGATGTTCTTCCTTGGAATCTCTTGATTTATTCAATTTTATAAGAAGGTTTTCTTAGAAAAATAAATGTTCCTATATCTATAACGTATGTTCGTATGTATAAACCTTTGAGGATGTTTTTTAGCTAAAAATATACAAAGAATAGATTGTTTAGTGGTTCTATATAGCTCGTTTATAATGGCATCATAAGTATGTAATGGGTAATCACTTTGTTTCGTATTTGTTGCCATGCCATTTGTTATCAATTATTGATAATATCGTATTTCCTATTATACAGGGTGTTTTCAAAGGTTAGGCTTTTTTTTGACAGAAGGTAGAACTCATCAAAATAAGTCGTTCAACCAAAAATTGTCTATATAAAATATCCAAGATGGCGGAGATACAACCCCTAGAGGGTCGACGAAATTTCATTGAATTTCAAGTACGGGATGTAGAAGGTGACTCCGGCATCGCAAAAACGGAACACAACATAAACATATGGCTGGACAATGAATGGTTCAGTACCAAGTTCATCGGATTAGATGCATCAGGTCACTTTTGAGAGAATCATAACTGTTGTATCGTGCAATTTAGGGCGAAAAAAAATGTAGAAAATCAAGGCAGTTTCCTGAGTGCTTGTGTTAGTTATGCTGAAAAAGTGCTATTATGTTTCCCCATTTCATCCCATTTTTACGACGATTGTTGGAATATTCGAACAAGAAGATTGTGATGCCCATTGTGAAAAAATTCGTGAATAATTTTGACGAATTTTATTGGTGCGTTTTTGAAGTATTATTCTATTTTTCACACTTGTGTCCTAAGTCTCTTCTCTCAGTTGGTATCGAAATGAGCCTTTTCATAAAATCGTGTTACTAAAAATAATGAGAACAACTCGGCAATCCTAAGTTTCCATTTTCATTACCACGTAAATATCGAACGATTAAATATCCTAAACGAAACCACATGATCGAATCAGGAGATAAGTTTTTCCCACTACTTTGCTACAATTCAGCAAACAGGGTCGTATTAGGATCTATTTCAGTAATCATTTTAGATTTTTTTTCAACTTTATCATTTTGAAAGTTTTGTATAGGTCATTTTTGGTGATTCGCTTCATTTTGACCAGTTATACCTTCTGTTGAAAAAAGTGCCTCAGCTTGAAATACACCCTGTATACAGAATCTGCATTCTCCGGAGGAAGAATCATCAATCAATTGGTGATCTCATACAGCTGAAACCTTCTGTAGAGGAAAACACTTACCTTTGAAAACTCCCTCATTCCAAATGAATCTACGACTAAAAAACTGCGTTGAAAAAATAGGGTGTTCCATTAAAAAAACAGATTTTGATCTGTTACGAGTATCACATGAAAAATAAAATAACTGAGAAAAAAGTTTTGGAATGTTACGAATATCCAGAACATAAACCAAGATATAGCGATATATTTGAAAGAGTCAACTTTCAGAAACGTCCACTAACTTGAGAAGAATCAATATATCTATGATCTGCTTTTTGATATCTAATTATTTCGAAAAATCCTTTAAGTCTTATATTTCCCGAGATGCTCTCAGTGGGACACCCTGTACATTATGGCTATAAGCTCCAATGTAGCGATTGCAATGAAATAAATAAACCACTAAACCAGAATTTCTTCAAGGCATAAGTTGTACTGGAATTGCAAAGATTCTTACCTGTAGCTGTTGGTATGCGTGCAAGCCCACATCCGCTCCTATCTTTTCGCTCCTGTCGCCCTTCCAATATTCCTTATCCTTATCAGCGTATCCCAGGAAACCGCACACAGAGGATGGAGAGAGAGGAGAGGCGATACCTGAGTCGGAATCAGAAACTCCGATTTTCTGAGGGTCATCTTTGGAGTGGAGAAAAAAGTGTAACATTAAGATTGGCATCAGTGAAAATGCATAATGTTGTAGATAAAATACAGGCAATTCAGGTTTATCTACCTGTTTGGCCAATTTTCATCAGAAGAAAAGCACATAATCTAGATTTGATTTATGTTCGATTTTCGAAATTTTTTCTAGAATCCCACAGAAAATTTAACATTTGCGGATTTTGTTTTTGTGGGAGATGTTGCGAGGCATCATCAGAGCATGATCGTAGTGAATTTCCTGTTAGATCCTATTGGATAAAGATGGAGTTTATCCATGAAACGTCAGCCAGAAACTGTCAGATGAAATCTTACAATTGAAGAGAAAGTGCTATGTTCACATAATCCAATTTCGGATAAAATTGAGATGTTTTATATCATACACCACCTTTACACGCCACTGCTTTCGGTCATTGTCATTACAGAATGATTTCATGAAGCGGCCATATTTCCATAGCGACGCATGATACGCAGAAAGTGGTAAAGACATCCCGAGGCGTTGACCTAACAATCTAACTAGCATAAAAAAATCTGTTACGCCTATTCCCAAATTCTTTGCCAAAATCTGGAAATTTTTTGACTTTGGTCTAAAGCCCGTTTGTAACAGCCGAGAATTCTCTACCAAATTTTGGTGAGAAAACGGCAGAGATTATTTTGTATGCAACTGAACAGAGAATTCTACCGAAAGTGCGTATGTAACGGTACATAATTCACGACGCATGAATTCTCGAGTAAATTTTCTAGAGATTCTCGGCTGTTGCAAACGGGCTTTACACTCTGACAAAAAAGTATCCGGAAATTCTCATTTAAGTTGCCTGCGTTGAGAATTTTTAAGTATTTGAAGTTTCTGTATATTGGTAGGACTCTCCGTAATTACTATGGCAAACATGAGCGCGGTCTGTCAACTATAGTTTGTTTACGACAGCTATTGAAACCAGTCGACCTCAGTGGTAGTCTGCGAATTTTACAATGGAAAAAATATTGAACAAAAAGTTTGTCTCAAATTTTGTGTTTCGAACGAAATTTCGTGTGCTTACTCGTTGCAAATGCTAGAAAAGGCTTATGGACACTCTGTTTTATCGAAAACCCAAGTGTACGAATGGTACAAAGTCTTCAAAAGCGGTCAGAAGATCGTCGAAGATTTGCCTCGTTCAGAACGACCGTCGACCTCTTCAACCAACGATAACGTCGAAAAAATCAAGAAAATTGTGTCAAACGGTCAATAAAAACTTCTATTTAACTGTTTGAGACGTTTGCCTGAAAATGTTCGCCGTAAACGGCCGGATTTTGAATGACGATAACCCACCATTTCATCGAGACACGATTATTAACGATTTTAAGACCAAACACTCGATAAATACCATCGACCAGCCACCTTATTCGCCTGATCTAGCTCCGTGTGACTTTTTTCTTTTCTTCAGACTGAAATTACCGCTCCCGGGAACCAGATTTGACTCCATAGACTCCATAAAAGAAAATTCGCAGAAGGAGCTGAAGGCCAGCCCTGAAAGCGCCTATAAAAAATGTTTCCATGATTGGAAAAAACTTTGGCACATGTGTATCGCTTCAAATAGAGCATAATTTGAAGGAGATTCAATAAAAATTTAAGAAGTTTAATATTTGTGCGTTTTATTTAAAATTTCCGTATACTTTTTTGTCAGATTTGTACATTCACAAACCAAGAAAATATTTGAAAAATTCCTTATGCCAGTGGCATACAGACGAAGGATAATGTTTTATATCTCGGCGTGAAAATCCAATATCACCAAAGTAAAGTCGAAGTTGTAGTTAAACTTGGGGAATTTTTCAGCTGTCTCACTTCATTTGAAGTTTATATTGCGGTTCTAAGTATTATCTATTAAAGTCTAAGAATAAACCCCAAAAAACTGGAAACATAAGGGTTGCCTAGTTTTACCTCTACCCAAAACAGGGGTTGCCGGTTTCAAACAGCCACGTAAACGTTGTAAATATACCCTCATCAGTTATTAAATAGAAATAAATATCAAATGAAAGGTTATTTAATTCTGAATGCAACCTCATTGGGTTGCCTTTAAAAACGTTGGTTAAATCCATGGTTGCCTAGATTTTACTAAAAGGTTTGTTGCGAGCGCAGAGAATTATATTAGAGGGGCCATGCGACGAAAAAAGATGTAGAGAGCCATGTTAATTTTTCAATTTTTCAGGAAAAGGCATTCTTTTTTGAGTCAAAAAATATTTTTCAATATTTGAAACCAAAGCTAGAAAAAATAGTACCGAGCGAGTTTCGAAACCAAACGATACGTAACAGAACAGATTATTTTGATTCTTTTCCAGTTTCGACTATAGATAAAAGTTACTATACTTCATTCAACTTTATTTTAGCAGTCGGTTGGCCATGAAAATTTGACACATTTCACTCTGTATAGTACGAAAATGTGGGGTTATGAAGCTTGTCAAAACATTTTTGGGTTTTAAATCAACGCTATGTTGCCCGTACTACGTAAAAGTTTCTGTTATTACGTATTTTATCACAATGTCGAATCTCTTCGGAAAATATGTGACGAACATAATTGAAGTTTATACAAACTGATTGAAGGCATACCAAATCCAGTTATTTGCATGGAAAATACAAGAGATCAGTATAATATCATAATATGCACTAGCTTGAGGAGAGTTGATGTTCGTTATCTTCTTTGGCTTACATCATTTGTAGATTTCAAAAATATTAACCCGAAGATGAAATGCATATGTTGCAGTGGTTGGCAATGGGTATCTCCCGAAGGAATTTACAGATAATTACAAGAATGTTAAATTTTTCAACAAAAAACATCTTGCATCAAAAAAGGAGTTGAAGGAAGTTTCAAGTTAAGATGCAACTTCACTGTTGAACAAAAATTTCACATGAATAAACAAGTAACAGGGCAACTTGCGCCGCTTGCGCGTATTTGTGGCTATTCATCTTAATACATTGATGTAATTATAATAATTAGGTATTTATTAGTACCTTAAGACATTTACATTGTATAGGACAAGTCAAATGAAAAACAAAAAAATCCATTTTAGGGAACTTATTCTCCGATGACATTTATCGAAAATCCTGTAGTAAACTTTTCGCATTAATTCACTCAAACATAAAATTCCCAAATGCCACCACTTTTTTGGGTCTCCCAATAGAAGGAAATTCTTTGTCATACTCTTCATTCACAATCTTTCTGATTGTGGAAATTTTCAGCTGAAATATAAGTCGTTTAGATTCAGATGAAACATTATATAAATTCTCTTACATTGAATATGTTCGCTATCGTCTGACGTATTGTGGATTTTAGAATATCAGGGTATAACTATTTGAATGAGCGGACCTGAATTCTAAATAGCACTTCCTGAAACCCTGTCTCTTTTTTCAATCACTTTCGGCATTTTCGAATTTTCGTAATAAAAATTGATATTAGTTGTGGCAACGGCGTTATGACATTAACGACATTTCATGAGTGCCAACCTAACTTCGTTCTAGTTACAAAAACTTGAGAAAATTATTTCATGGCCAACCGACTGCTAAAATAAATTTGAATGAAGTATAGTGCTTCAAAGTTTCTAGATTCGTCACTCTATTCAGCGAATAAAATTTATCGTAATGTATAAATATCATGGTTCCATCAATTCGAAACCTAAACTTTCGACATCTGGAATGCACGCAAAAACTAAAGCTGACATGAGAAGGTCTGAATCGGTTATAGTTCAATCCTCAATTCCGTTCGTCGGATAACTTTGATCCGCATAAAATCTCCGCCAAACGTACCATAGCCAAAAGTTCCGGATCGTCTGCCAAATCCATCCACATCCAGGAAAGTTGCGTTTTCCATTTCAACTTCGACCCCTTCCTGATACGGATGGCCCTGCCATTCATCCTCGTTCCACCTTTCCGCCCCTTGGGTATATCTGAAAAGAAAGTTTGAAAAATATTACAGTTTCAATTGGTGGTGACGATGGTGTTTCTGTGTAATAAAATAAAAATTTCTCTATGATAATAGTAGTTCTTGGAATACGCGGGATAAGAATATTTCATATTGAGAATATCTAAACCCTCATATCCTTATGAGTGTGTCCTTATTGTGAAAACTAAGGAGCTAGAAGAAAAAGTTGAATACAAAACTTGTCTGTAATCGATTGAACCTTTATTTTTTATAACCCACCTTAATACTGGGTACTCCGTTTTTTCCCCGTTGGTATCAACTTTCTTATTTTTAATGGAACACTCTGTATATTATCATATTTCTGCATTCCTTGTTAAATTTTAAGGTAACTTTAGTATGACAACCATGGTCCTATATAGCAGCGATTCTGAGATATTCGACTTTGTCCTAAAACTTTGACAGCTGTAGGTGCTCACTAAAATAGCTGATATTAGTTTTCTAATGAATATATCGAAACCAAATTTTGCCCAGCTCTTGTCAACATATTGGATCATACGTTACATCTCTATTTTTAGCAATCTGATATACAGGGTCTTCAAAAATTAAGTTTAAAATTCAAATAGAAGTTCAATCAAAACCTAATTTTTTCAAATGACAACCTATATTTTTTTGTTCATCATGTAGGGCAGGTTAAAATGGGCAAAAAATGTATTCAAACTTCTACTGTAAATTGAATATTTTCAGAAATATGGACGAAAAAGTGCATTCTCTCCAGAACCAACGATAATTATTAATTAGTGTTGCTGCAATATAGTTGGCTTCGATTTTTTTGATAAATTCAATTAACTAGATTGACTAATGAGAGACAAAAAGACTCTTTTACTCAGTATTCGCTCCCAATAAATTTAAATTATTTCAATTTTAAAGGAAGACTCAACTAACAGATACATTTTTCTCAAAATAATCAAGTAGTTGTTTCACAACACAAAAGTAAACTGAAAAATACACAATTAGATAAGTGCTAGTTTCCTTAGTTACCATATTCTATCAGCTTAATTCATTAATTATCGTTGGTCTTACGGGAAAATGCACTTTTTCGTCCATATTTCTGAAACTATTCAATTTACAGAAAAAGTTTAATTACATAAATATAGGTTGCTATTTGAAAAAATTAAGTTTTTTTTCGACTTTAATTTTTAAAGACCCTGTATATCAGATTTCCAAAAATAGAGATGTAACGGATGATAAGAGCTGGGCAAAATTTGGTTTTGATACATTCATAAGAAAACTAGTATCAGATATTTCAGTGAGCACCTACAGCTGTAAAAATTTTAGGGAAAAGTCGAATATCTCAGAATCGCTGCTATATAGGACCATGGTTGTCAAACGAAAGTCACCTTAAAATTTGACAAGGAACTCAAAAATGCAATAATATACAGGGTGCTCCATTTAAAATAAGAAAGTTGATACCAACAGGGAAAAAACGGAACACCCTGTATTGAGGTGGATTATAAAAAATAAAAGTACAATCGATTACAGACAAGTTTTGTATTCAACTTTTACTTCTAGCTCCTTTAGTTTCCACAATAAGGTATAGGGACACTTTAACTCGGACACCCTGTACAATATTCTACAAAGTGTTAAGCTTCATAACTTAATAATTGGTTGAGCTACTTTTATACGATAAGGTTCCATTATCGTCATACATATTCAATATTCATGAGTACAGCTTCACCATTTTCTTATATATTTTTTCAAGAAAAATATGTTTGAAAAGCTGTTAGCGTACTTATCGAAAAGAATTCAAATTTTATGTTTGAAATTCAGTGTTTTCAAGCATAAAAAAACCACCTTAACAGAACATGCGGAACGCCATAAAAAAACCTCTACTCTCTTGCAGACATTCGGACGAAAATAAAATAATATTGACAATTTCTGCAAGTTCTGCTCGGATAATAGCATCTTGTTGTCGTGACCCAGGGAGAATCAACTTACAAATTCACGAGTAACATTTCGAAATCTCCCAACTATAGTCTTTAAACCTCCGAACAATTTTCGGTTGAATAACCACCCCACAGATATTTCTATATGCTTGTTCAGTTTACCTTAAAACTTGCTGATATCTGCTAGAATCTCCTTCTTGAAGAGATAAACGTGGATTGCCTCCTTGAGTGGAATTATTGTGAGGGGTCTTCGAGTGAGGAATGAAGGTTGGCAACTTTGAACGCTTGTTGTCTGAAAAAGATTTAAAACATATCAGGCTGAATTCCACTGAAAATTTCATCAGATATTGAGAAAGAATGCTGGAAAACTTGTCCCCCCTACATAAGAGTTTCGTCATGGTTTCTGTAGGAAATATTGAATTCAATTTCCCAATATTCATTCAATTTAAATTAGATTTAAATTTCATTGAAGAAGTAGGGTAGTTAGTCAAAAAATCCTAGTGACCACATTTCTGAAAAGCTAATAATCCAAGCAGTAACAAAATTTGGGCTGAATACTGGAAATATATCATATCTACGCTTCCCTGTGGCATTGATGATTATTTTGCAAGGTGTTCATTTAAATTTTCCATGAAATACTGGGTTGGGCAAAAATGTGGAATAAAATTAATATTTCTTCAACCAATAATTCAAAATATAACCATCAGCTCAATTTACGTTTAGCCACAGTTTACGTCAAAGATTATAGAGTAGTTCTCTATAATCTTTGGTTGACGTGTTATTGTACAAATTGGCGAATTCACTGGTACCAATTCTCAGTAATAAACGAAACAAATTTGGAAGGTTTTTCGATGTGCAGAAAAAGGAAGAAGGAACAATAAGAGAACATACTTCATTATTTAACGACATAATGGAAAAAATGGTAAGCAAATCGTTGCCAAATTTGACGCTACTGGTTCAGTCGGAAACAAAAAGGAGGGTGCATGAAAGAGACGAAGCGAGGGACGTGGGTGTCTTAGGTCATGTAGCAATAGCTGCGACCTTTTGTGATAAGGAATTGTCCGATGTATCTTATGTTTCACGAACAACAATCATGAGAATCCTTAAATAACATAAATTCCATCCTTATCTACGATTGGTTCAGGAACTGAATGAGGATGATCCCGATCGCTGACTCTAGTTCTGTGAAGTAGTCAGTGAAATGATTAACGGTAATCAAAACTATATGTTCTATATCTTTTTGTCGGACGAGTGTTCATTTTATTTATTATTTCGTGAGTTAGGCATATCTCAGCTTCCCTAAAAATTAAATGTTTGGGCGGGTATTTATGGAAATCACCTAATTCTTGCTTTGCGAGTAGTTGTTCTTCCAGGAAAATTAGCGTAGATCTAAATGTGATACATATTCTGAAAGAGCAACTCTTCTTGTCATAAATCTGAGAACTTTATCCAATTCGGCGCAACCGTTCGGTCTTAAGGAATTTTTAACTGACCCCATCTTTTTGGGAATTTTTCGAAGGTCAACTTTATACCCTTTTATACCAGACTGGGCAAATTTATTTAGATCTATTGGAGAACGCTGTTTATCCAGCCCTCGTGCAAGTATTGCAGAAGACCATCATACGATCATTTTCCAACAAGATGCCGCACCACCTATTTTTCGTTCAACCGATTGTCTGATGAATATTTTCCTTTCAAATTCCTTTCAAATTACATCAGAAATCTTGAGTTATAGTACGTGAACGTTATCAGCCAAACTAATTTTACTCCATGGAAGTGAATGGTGCCCATTTCCAGCATTCTAGCATTCAATAAACTAATCACAACAGTAAGTACTCTTCTACCTTTACACTATTTTACCTATTACCTATCATTTCTTTATCGAAAGAAATTTTGAAGCAAAATTTCAGGATCAGAGAGTTCTCAATAAGATCTTCAACATGAGGTATCGCAACACCCCTTATCCCTATTCAAAATCAAGGAGTTGTGCTGACCCCGTTAGAGGGTGGCTATTACGATGATGCAAAGAGCGGAAAAGTTGTTCCCGCTCGAATCAGACATTGACGGGTCTGAGCAATTTTCCACATTTTCATTCAAGAGCCGGAAAAACGAGGTACCTAATCCGATAACATGTCTTCTGAAATTTTCCACTGATATAAGATCTGAAGAATCTCGAAGCATTTGAATCAAAACTGTGGACGGACAGCTTAGCTTAGCACATAATAATAATAATAATAATAAAAGAGCCGAGGAGCGACCCGGACCCGACCACCACCATGAGCCCGAAAACCTGGAAATGGCTCCAACAGAGCTTAATCCTTTTGATATCTGAGATATCTGGGATAAGTGAATTTTCCTCTGGAGAGGAGTATGAAAGCAGCAAGGCTAAAGTCATAACACAATTCTACACCGTTAAAGCTACAACAGGACCATTTGGAAACAGTCGAATAGTGCAGAAATTAAAATGCAGAAACTGATTGTCAAACCTTCGCATGGAAGGCACCAGAACGAGGTCAACCATGATTACGTCGACATATCTGCGTCGAACTACTGGTTGACTTCTGGAAGGTTGTCAGAGACAGAGGGCCTCATGCTCGCCATCCAGGATCCGGTGATTCCGACAAGGAACTACATGAAATATATCGCCAAGGATGCCTCAGTGGCGAACGATAGCTGTTGTTATGGCTGTGCAATACATGAGACTATGCAGCACATCACCGTAGGATGTCAGAAATTCGCGGGCACGGAATACGAAAATAGACATGCTGATGTTGCCAAGATTCTTCACCAAGATTTGGCACTACAACACCAACTTCTTAGTTCAAAAAAAGTTCCTTATTACAATTACTATCCGGATGCTGTATTGGAAAATTAACATCACAAGCTCTACTGGGATCGCACGGTTCTCACAGACCGGAAAATAACCCACAATAGACCAGACCTCCTATTGCTCAATAAGGATGAGGACACAGCACTATTCATCGACGTGGCAATTCCAGATAATAACAATCTTCTAGATAGGCACACTGAAAAAAATTCAAAATACAGAGATCTCGAGGAACAAACCAGAAGACAGTGGAAGCTGAAAGATATCAAGACCATCCCTATTGTCATTTCATCTACAGGCCTGATACCGAAGAAACTACTAGAGAACTTGAGGAAACTTCAGTTGGACGAAAATATTTATAAAGTTATGCAAAAGGCGCTACTGCTGGGAACGGCGAGAACTGTACGCAAGTACATGGGGAATGCAGATGAACACCGTCTGCTCCGACAGGAAGTGCGGGTGGACCAGGAATCCAACCGACGGCAGGGAGACGAGGAGCGATCCGAACCCGACCACCACCACGAGCCCGAAAACCTGGAAAGGGCACCAGCAGAGCTTAATCCTTTTGATATCTGAGATATCTGGGATAAGTGAATTTTCTTCTCTAGAGGAGTGTGAAAGCCGCGAGGCTGAAGTCATATTAATAATATGTTTATTGATCCTCTAAGACATATAACATACATATGTAGGACAGTTCATAATCGAGAGTATCGAATACCTTGACAAAATATAAGCGTATTGTGAATTTTCCCTCATCAAACGACCAAGTCGAGATCAAGTCTCAAGTTGATACAGAAACTGATATCAAATTATGTTACATTAATTGAAATATTATAATTCATTACTCACTTTTGAATTTTCCTCTTCCTTCTCCCATCCTGACTGAGGCGTGATAAATCTCTTTCTCAGCTTTCGAATCTACAGGGAATTTATCTAAGGTGTCATTCGCCTCCAGAAGACTATCTCCGGAAATTGGCCTCCTTTTCACGGTCCCGGTGAGCGTGGAGGGGGAATCCCAGTCCAAAGATTTTTCCTCTTCGTTCGACGACTGACGTTTCAAATGCGGCATTGTTCATTTTTCACTGTATCCATTCGATAGCATAAGCTCGAACGATAAGACGAAAAACACATTTCGATCAGGAGGTTTGCACATTTTTTCGCCCCATTTTATTATAGATTTCGACACCGAAGTAATTCATGGTTGTGAAAGTCGACTGCGGATCGTTTCGATATCTCGTGATGGACTCTAAGCATTATAAATTTGATTTCATTTATTTGGTTAAGAATATACAGGGTGTTTTCAAAGGTGATGCTCTTTTTTGACAGAAGGTAGAACTCATCCAAAAGAGTCGTTTAACCAAGAATTGTCTATATAAAATATCTAAGATGGCTGAGATACAACCCCTAGAAGTTCGACAAAATTTCATTGAATTCCAAGTACGGACTGTGGAAGGTGACTCCGTTATCGCAAAAACGGAACAAAACATAAACAATGAATGGTTCAGTACCAAGTTCATCGGATTAGATGCATCAGGTCACTTTTGAGAGTATCATAATTGTTGTGTCGTGCAATTTAGGGTGAAAAGAAAATGTAGAAAATCGAGGCAGTTTCTTGAAAGTGCTCATGTTAGTTATGTTGAAAAAGAGCTCCCCATTTCATCCCATTTTTACGACGAATGTTGGAATGTTCGAACAAGAAGATTGTGATGCACATTGTGAAAAAATTCGTGAATAATTTAGACGAATTTTATTGGTGATATTTTGATGTATTATGCTATTTTGCACACTTGTGTCCTAATTCTCTTCTGTCCATTGGTATCGAAATGAGCCATTTCGTAAAATCATGTAAGTTACTGAAAAATAATGCGAGAACAATTCGGCAATCCTAAGTTTCCACTTTCATTACCACGTAAATATCGAACGAGCCAATATCCTTAACGAAACCACATGGTCGAATCAGGAAATAAGTTTTTTCCACTGCTTTGCTATAATTCAGATAACAAACGGTCTAGGGTCGTATTAGTATCTATTTCAGTAATCATTTTCAATTTTTCCTTCAAATTTGTCATTTTGAAAGTTTTGTATAGGGGATTTTTGGTGAAACGCATTTTGACCAGTTTAACCTTCTGTTGAAAAAAACCTCACCTTCAAACACACCCTGTGTAACTAAAAATAATATCAAGCAATTTATGAAACAGAGACTTAATGCCTTTCCTTCTTTCGAAGATCTGTTATATATCATGAAAGTGCTGAGAGGACATGCAGAAAAAATATTATTGCCTGTATGAACTGGCAGTTATATATTATTGCCAGTTCAAACAGACAAATATACATAATTGCCAGTTATATAAAAAATTTGCCAGTTCAAATGACAATTATCCATGATTTCCATGTAAACTGGCAATTAAATAAGTACTTATTTTACGTATGTCTGTTAGAACACGCAGTAATGCATAATTTTCAGTTCAAACTGGCAATTATAGAAAAAAATTTCCAGTTCAAATGACAATCGTACATGATTTCTATGTAAACTGGCAATTACTTATTTTATGTATATGTATATATAATTTTCAGTTTGAACTTGCAATTATGCATAGTTGTCAGTTCAAACTGATCATTAAGTATAATTTCCAGTTAAATCTGGCAATTACATATATGTAATTGTCAGTTCAAACTGTCAGTACCTAATAATAAGCATAATTGCCATAACTAGTTCAAACTGAAAATTATGTATAATTACTGGTCAAAATTGGCAATTATAATATTTTACTGCATATCCGATCAGCACTTTCCAATACTCTGATTTATAAAGATTAAATTTTCTATGAAACTACATATTGCTCAATAAAAACAACGACTGTTTAACACAATACTACAAAATAGATCACACCCAAATTTGCTATTAAAAACGTGTTATTAATGGAGAATTGTGTCCTTTCATCGTTTTGTGTACTTTTACTTGAAATGTTTTATTCTTTTGTCACACAATTCCTACAAATGCCATTATTTGTGTGGTTGGTGCTTACTTTACAATAAATCAAGTTGAAAGGAGCCGACTAAAGGTTTGCTAGACTTTTTACATGATTTTCACGTTTGCCCATTTGTTGCCATGCGTTGAATTTTTTTATTCATGTTAATTTCATAGCCTCTAGTGGCCAAATACATTAAAGTTTTGTGTTGGCGGACCCACATGAATTCATCTTTTTAATCTATGGCAATTTTCAAATATACAACTATTTAAAATTTACTTTTTTAAAGGTTTTCATATAAAAATTGATTCTTTGTAGCATCAAACTGCTACTGGTTTTTTGATTAAGCAGTAAAAAAGTTGGGTCAACCAGGTAATTCTGAAAAACTCAACGAAAAAAGGTATCTTCAACCAAAGTGGTCTTAAAAAATAATATCTTGGCAAACGAAATTTTCGCCTTAAAATTTATCTGTCTACCCATGAAAAAATTATCACAAATACTCATATTAATACGAGTTCATGCTTGAACTGAGTGTCTAAAAAACTCTAGACAATATCGGTTTAAATATTTCGAAAAGTTTCGCTAGGTTTACGCAACTACATAAACTTCTTTTTATAATTGCCTTCAATAATTAGTTTTAAAAAAATGTGAATAAATATATAATTATTTTTCAGTTCTTTTTTTGGGAAAATCTATCGAAACGATCCAACCAAATCAGAATTTCGTGAAACTGAATTATGTATATCCACAGATTGGCCGTCATCCAATTACACCTCAACCGATCGCACATCCCTCAGCACTGCTTATTAACAACACTAATCACCAAAAAGCCGGAAAATCGGATCAGTCAACACAAAAACGCCGACAATGGGCAGCCCGCATTGTAATATCGGGTTGCATTTACAGTCTTCAACAATCCACGGCCAACTGAGGGGGTGGCATAGACATGGGAGGGTTGCATTGCTTTGCACTGTCGCCCGATTGTAACCAATCTCACGCTTCAAGTTATTACCTTAATCAAACACCGACAGGGTGGATGGACCCAGGGACGAACTAGAATGAATTGAAATGGAACTTCGATCTGATACATATTTACGAAGGTTTATCACCTCACACTTCACACATCATCCCCCATTGAAGCTGCATTCTCGGTGCCTGCAAATTCTAGTCAACCACATCCTACATTCAGCTCATTGCATATGCAAATTCATTTTCAGTCTTCTTCAGGACCACTGAACTATTCTAGTCGTCATGTTTCCATGTTTGTTCTCAAATTAGTCAACAACAATCTAGAGTGCATATCTCAAATCCCCAATATAAATTTTAAAGCACGTTAGGAGATTTACGCACAGTTGCAAGAATGTCAATTTCAATTTAATGATCCTTTACAATTTTAAACGTCCATTAATATGCACTGTTCAATGTTCTATCTTATTTTGCTGACGAGGGGCCAATCAACTTCGAATTTATGCCGACATGGAAAGAAATGGCTTCTTAGGAAAAACTGCAATTGAATTTTAAAATTCATTTGGATTTGGAAAGTTTACATTTGAAATTAAAATCGAGGAAGAATATACTTCACAAATTAGCTGGTATTTCATGTGGTTTTCATCACACTTGGTACGGTAGCTTTGGCCTCAGTTTTTCTGCTTCTGAGTACTGTTGCTCTGTTTGGTTCAACAGTGCTCACGTCAATAAAATCGATACCGTACTCAATGATTCTATGAAGATTGTTACTGGAATTATCATATCTACACCTCTTACAATGGTTACTCGTTCTTTCAAACATCGTACTACCTCATGTTCGCCGACAGGTGACAGTCTCGAAGTCTTGGAATAAATTCCATTCCTTCCCAAATTAATTCCTAATTTAATCATATACACCAGATTCTAGAAGTACCAGATTGAAATCTCGTGAGCCTTTATGAACTAATGATTTTCTATATTCATATAAGAGTCACAAAAAATTTTGGCAATCAGAATGGAATTCTTGTAATCTCCTTAATAAAGGTTTGATTATTGATCCTTCAAAAAAGGCCCTGGATTTGATCTTCCTAGAAAAATTTGATGTACGCTAAGCCGACTGGCCATGGTAAGTGTAATAGCTTGCTCTTAAGATGGAATGCTGTTGATAGTCCGAGATGTCAGTCTGGCGCAGAAGTAGAGACTATAGACCACATAGGCACATAGGGTGTGTTCATAAACTTACTCCGAGAGTAGAGTATGAGTATGGTCATGCTCAGAGAGCATACTCTGAGGAACTAAAAGTACGTTTGTGAACGCTTCGGGTAATCAGAGCTTACTCAGAGCTTGCTCTGAGTAAGTTTGTGAACGCAACCTTAGTAAAGATTTGCAGAAAATATAAATTTCAGGGTGGTTTCGAAGGAACCACGAACCACGAAGGAATTCGTTATCCGATTCTTTTTTGAGATGGTTACAAATTTCAAAATTATTTAATGCGAAATATAAAATTCAATAGCTCTCCTGTATTTTCATTCTTTTTTGTTTTCAGATTATTCTCACTTCGTCAACCATCATGGTAGAAAGAATAGGTTTTTGGATTTGTCCTATGAAGAAGATGTCCTTCAATATAACAATTTCAGCTTATTCTTTGCACAAATTCATCATCATTACACTTATACGGGCAGACAGAGAGTTTTTTCCGAGGATTTTATCTCTGTTTTTATATATCATACGAAGATATGTATCTATGGCACCTCGTTGATAATAGAGTGAGAAGACGAAAAAATTTTCAAAAGCTCGACGAGTTTGATAGGGTGCGAATAATGGGCTTAATTAAGGCTGGTAACTTATTGGAGCATTAAAAGAACTTGTGAGGTTGTTGATAGCTGTTGGAAATTTTCTCGTCTTCTCACTCTATAGGCATGATAACACAAAAACTTGCTCGAAAAACTTATCGTTTCTTATCCTGGCTTAAACAGATATATTCGTATAGATAGTCTCAAATGAATTTTTTCATATATTCCATAATCATTACCTACTTCTCTACTGTCGATATATTGAGACTTCTATCTTTCAGTCAAAAGAAAACAATCTAGAAATCTTGTTCCATTGAAGCATGACCAAATTGTCGAGTCTGTCTTTCACAACTAGAGGGGCCTCTTACAAGATCGATTTTACAACGAAAGATCTCCACTGAATGATTGTAGCTCCAGGCAGAATGCCTCAAGGCGCTGTTACGGCCCTGTCGCTTCCCTCCTCGTCGCATCGCAGAATCAAGCTGGCTGTTCCGTTCGGAGAATCCCCCGTAATTCCCTTCGCTATTTGGCGGATGACTCATCGGTCCAGTAAGGGAATCCAATTGGAATCCCCCGTAAGGACAACTTGTATTTAATTCTTCGCATTTGGCACGTGCTACTCACTCACTCTGTTGCATCCTGGCTCCCGGATTGTGGGTAGTCATCGGTTTATTGCACCACGATGGCTGATTCATAAAAATGCATATGGTGCAATTTATATTGTAAATGATGTTGGGGGTGATGTTATCGTTTTCTTAATTTTCCGGTGGCTCCAAAGCAATGCACCCTTGAATATCGTCCGAAATATGTTGACGTACCTATGTGAGATGGGGAGAAATAATGACTAAAATTATTCGAAATATTTTCAATCCCTTGTTCACCTAATCGGAAATTTTGAAGAGAATTCACGTCTTCTCAATTATTCGAATCATTTCAACATTCACTTTGGAATTAAAAAAATATCAGGTCATCCCAGAATAAATAAATGATCCTGAAACACCTCATAGAAAAGCTATTGGTTTCATTGAAAAAGAATGATCCGAAATATGTTGAAACATACCCTATGTGAGATGGGGAGAAATAATGACTTATTCGAAATTATTCGAAAAATCTTTAATCCTCAATTCTCAATTAATCGTTTTCAACTTTCACTTTGCAATAAAAAAATGGTTATCCCAGAATAAATAGATGATCCTGAAGCACCTCATAAAAAAGCAATTGGTTTCGTTGAAAAAAAGTCTATTTCCTGTAGAAATGTTTTTTTGTCTTATTTTGACTTTCTGAACCTATGTATATCCAAATTTATTTCCATAAATACTGGATAGAATCCCTGCATAGAAGGCGGAAATTAGACTGCAATGACTGCATTCATAAGGGTTTCTACATATCTGTTCGTATATTCCATGAAAGATATTTGATTTCTTTGTGGTACACAGAAATGCAACTGTCGATATATTGAGACTTCTATCTTTCAGTCATAGGGAAGAAGCAAGAAATCTTGTTCCATTGAAGCATGACCAAATTCAAGCCAAGTCTGTCTTTCACAACAAGAGGGGCCTCTTACAAGATCGATTTTACAACTAAAGGCGGAAATTCGACTGCATTCTTGAGGGTTTCTACATATCTGTTCGTATATTCCATGAAAAATCGTTGATTCATTTGTGGTACACAGAGATGCAACGTGGTGAAGTAGAAATCATTAATTTGAACAAAAAGGCATTACCAGAGGGAATAGTTTTTTGTTTGTTTTTTTTTTTCAGAGCGTCTAATAGCTCCTCTATGAGGTTTCATCTATTCTGGGATATCCTTTATATACAGGGTGGGCCATCCATAACTTTCCACCCCGAATTTTGAGCTTTGGGATGGAATAACGAAAAAACGCTCAGACAGGTCAAATTTTGTTGAAAGGGGAACAAGTAAGGGTGTTCAAATGAGTTTGATATCACTACCCCTCTAGCCGCAACCCCTAACAGCTCTCATTTTTGAATAGGGAAAAGGGGTCGAGCAGCACCTTGTTAGAAAAGCAATTCAATTTTCTACATGAGTGTTTTTTGTTTGATCGCTTTATTAAAATAATGTAAATTTATACTGTGTAATTTTCTATCGAAAAACGTTGCATAAACTCTGTCGTAGGTACCTATATAATATTTCATTGTAAGAAAACATGAAGATAACTTGATATCACATTTTGTATATGGAGAAATTATAGTACCCACCTTTCCTCCAAACTCAAAAATGTATGGAGCTGAATAATCTCTAGGTAAACTTGTTGAAGTAAATCTATACCTAATCGAGATTTGCAAAGAAATGTTTTAAACTCATTCTTTCCTATCGGAATGAAAGCCTATAGATTATGTAGAATACTCTCAAATGCTCTTACAAGAGAAACATACAGAGTTTTTACACATTCTTGAAATTTTTAGTGATCCAATAATAATTCCATAAACATCAATTATTATAATCCAAAATACTGCATCGCTCGAATCGAAAGAGAGGGAAAATATCTCTCGTCTCGAAGTCTGGTCTTCCTAGTGCACTGAACCAAGATAATCATCTTAGTGTTGCACAAATCCTGCGGGATTCAACATCAGACCAACTTTAAATTTACAAGCAACATTTCGAGAGTTCTCGACTATAAATTTCAAATGTCCGGACAATGTACTGCTGAACAACCACCCCACAGACATTTCCATGTATAAGAATACTTGTTTAGTTTGACTTAGGACTTGCTGATATATGCCAGAAACCTTCGTAAGAGATTGGTTCGCAATATCTCCAAGAATAAAAAGTTTTTGGGAATGAAGATTGTCAACTTTTAAAGCTTATTTCCTGATGAAAAAATTGAACACCGATTAGGTCAAATTCTTGTTAGAATCTAACAGGAGTCTATAGAATGAGGAAAGCCTAACATTATCAACTGAACAAAAATATTATAGCACTCCCATCTCTGTATTAAAAACAACAATGCACTGCTTATATAATTGCTAATTAGAAGAACTTAATAATGCAGATATTCCAACGTAATTAATCTGAGACGACAAGAAAAAAGTCCTAGAGGAATTATGTTTCCGTTAGAATTCTCCTTCTCAAATTAGGTGCAGATATCCATTTAACACGCAATTAAATATCAAGAGGGATTCAGCTTGCTTCTTTCCCTCTCCAGTTGGCAGTATTACAATTTTCCCTTGTGATTTTGGGATCATTCACTCTGTCAATTTAGAAAGGTAGCATATTCAATATCTCGGCCATGCAAAATCAGAAAAAATGTAAAAAGAAGTAAACTTTGGGTCATAGAGGGACATTTTATACGTTTGGTTCCAATCAATTTGCATCAACACTATCAACCCTGTAAGCCTGATAACAGCAACCCCTAAAGTCTTAAATGGGAAGAGGGTTGAGTGACACTTGTTGTCGTTCTCAAAAATGCCATACACTCGACCTTTTTTATTAGTACATTCACTACTTTCAAGAGAGTGGAATAGTAGATAACGATAGCAAGAGTTGCTATAAAATATGAAAATAATGAAAAATTATTCACTATAAAAGATTTTGAAAAAGTACTTAAACAACAATTTCAAACTCTGCCATTACGTTTTTGAAAACTTCAACTTGAATTTTTCGGCATGCTGTGCGTATTCTTCTCTAAATTCTTCTACATCACGGGTGTTTTATACACAACCGGAACCGACTTTAATTGTTTCCAGAGGAAAAAATATAATATAATTAAAATTCAGTGTCTTTTTTATATGTTCATGATTTTATACAATTTCTAATGAATATTGGTGTCATTTCCAAGAAATCGAATCATATGAATTAACTGAGAGGAGTCACCATTGCCATTACAAAGTTCTCATCTCCCTTTTTCATCCTTGCTGACATGCAATAAATCTTTTCTCAGCTTTCGAATCGGTAGGGAATTTATCTGAGGTGTTATCTCCAGAAGGAACTCCGGAAATTGGCCTACTTTTCACCTTCCTGATTAGTTTGGAGGGGTAAGTCGAATTCAAAGACGGTCGATTCAAATGAAACATCGTTAAATAGGTATAATAAGTTGGTAATTATTGTATCCCATATTTTAGTTTATTTAACTTTTGTATCTACACTCTCATGCTTGTTGAGTTGAGAGCGAAGGAACTTCTATCGAAATTTATGGTTTGATTAATAGTTCTACTGTAAAATACAGTTCATAGCGAATAAATGAAATAAATTAAATTTTTCAAATGCGCACACATCTATAAATATTTTTAATCTGAACATTGCAAGACATTAATTGAAAAATATTTCCACAATATATAGCTATAGGAACGAACTGAATATCATCAGTTCCAGAACACAAATCACTCATTTTAATATATATCGCCAGCGGAACCCCCTTTATTACTATAGCCATATTCGGCTTGAAATTAGCTGCGAATGAATATTGTAACAGCATTTTAATCAGTGGAAGCCCTTTGTTGCTCCAAGCTATTTCAGCCTCTGTTTCGCTAGCTAGAATAACAATCATTTCGGTAACATTAATTATATAGGTACACACATTTTTCAGGTTAGTGTATCATTATACGGGATGAATGATATTCATTAATTATGTTTATCTACAATCAAAAATTGTATATTGCGCACTCAAGTAGCGGTGTTATGTGTAATGACTGTATGACTGTAATGTTAGATGAAACTTATGCTACGTAGTATAATATGTAGCATAGTAAGTTGTATTGCTATTAGAGGTGTAGGAACTTTTTGAATCATTCTTATGAAAAATGTTACACTAAAGTGCCTATTTATCTTACACATGCTCGCAGATGTTTTCTGAGTACAGAACACAACTTCAGGAGTTTATGCTGCCTCTAAAATATATATGTTACGGCTAAAGATAGGTGTGCACATAAACTCAAGATTAGCCGGCTAAACTTAGGTTTAGCTTCGGCTATTTGCTAATGTTAGTTTCTTCTATCTTTAGTCGGCTAACTTAAGTGTAACCACATCCCATCGGCTAAAAATGTAGAAGCTAATTGAAGAGAAGAAAATTATTGTGGCAAGGCTTGAGTTGCGCCAATTTTAGGCAATTAAAAAAATGTGAAAATATAGTAATATAATCAAACTATTAATGCAATGGCATTCTTTGTATGAATTTTACATATTTTTAATAGCAGAAAAGCATTCTGTTAAGCAGTTGAGAAATTGAGAAAGAAGATATATTTGTTTCTACTGTGTCTCAACGTAATCTTATTAGCGAATCTAAAAATCTAAACGCCTCATGACAAAATTCGAGATGAACGTTGTATTTTGAGTGTGGGGGAAAACTAGGGTTAATGGTTAGGTTTCTTTCATTTTGTTATTATTCATAATTTACAAGGGATTTGAATGAGCAAAAGGAGAGAATGATGAAGACTTCTTCATCAAAATATAAAAATAAGTAGCAGTACCCAATCTTCTTTGTAGCTAACAGGACTATTTGGCTAATTGGCTGATAAACTGACGCACTTGAATCCTCCACGATGTTTCATTAAGGGTGGCGACAGGCCGTATTTCGGAATCCGTCTGTTCAATGAAATTTTCAACAAAATCAGCTAGAAAAAGTGTTTTAACTGTTTTCATATTCATGTTTTTTTTTGTTCTTTTTTGCAAAACTATTGGTTGGAGAGAAAATTTTTCCATAAACCCAATTATTGAATGGTAGGCAAAATATACTTCTGTTCACCGAAAAAATTCTCTATGTCTAATATCTTAATTTCATTTCCTTGTGAGGTCATATTCTGGTTTTTCACAGGACAATTGACTATCCATGTTCCTATTGCCCTGTGGAAAACTGTATATCTAACTAACTAACTGTATGGAAACTGATTTAAATAAATTTAGGCTCGATTTGAAGACCATTAATCTACTTAACAGATGAAAATAACTCATTGAATGTTAAATTGCAAATCCATGGGCGTTATGTAACAAAAACTCATTACAATAGCATTCGATGCTATTTTGCATATTTCAATTATAAAAGACACACCACCTCTCCGCGTGTCCATCGAATACATTTTTAGCCGTTTTAGATTAGATTCCCTGACGCAAATGAATATTTTATCGAACTTTAGCCGGTCCTCGAATATAAACCTAAGTCTAGCCGGCTAATCTTAAGTTTATGCTCACACCTATCTTTAGCCGTAACATATATACTAGATACCTACTCTTTGTGTTATTGAGGAATCGAAAGGCATAAAAGTTTCAACGCTGATGTATGCCAAAAATGATAATTTGGATAAAAAGGTGGTTGTTTCGATTTTCTTGTAGAAGAGTAAATACTGGTTTTAGTAGTTTTTCGAGTGAAAAGATAAAAAGCGTTGTAGTGGTTGTTGAACTGGCAGTGCACTACAAAATTTTCAAAGATTTTTCATTATTTGACGAGAAGTAATTTTGATGCGGAGCAAGATATATGTGAGAAATATTTCATAAGCTTTTCAGAAGGGATATACACTAAAATCCAGGCCCGGATCTAGGGGGGGCAAGCGGGGCGCTTGCCCCGGGCGTCAGCTTAAGGGGGCGCCAAAATCAGCCACAGGTTGAAATTTTTTTTTTAGTTTCTCGGAAAAAATTAATTTCCTAGAGCTAAAATTGAAACTGTAGAATGGAAACATGATAAACCATCACTATGCCAAACATCTTCAAAATCAATGAGGGATCAATTGACTGTATATGTATTATTCAGTTATCTAGGAATGACCGGGCCACTTGGGTGAAATAGCTTAAAAGATGGGATATGTCTACAATGTGTCGCAAACATAGAGCCAGTATTTTCTTTGCCTGGGGAATTACCGACTCATCCCCATTTCAACTGGAACTAAGGGCCAAAATTTCCGATTTTTCATGGACCATAATTTAAAAACTAATCCTTTCAGCAAAATTCTGTTCGCATATTCATAATCTACGCCCTCAATTTAGTAAATACAACAATATTGGTGGAAATCGTAGAGATCGAAAATTTTTCAAATTTTCCATACTGTATGGATTTTTTGAGAAATATTTTTGGTCTCCGACCGATCAAAACCAAATTCGTACTGTACACTAATACGAGGGCGTAGAACACGAATATGCAAACAGATATTTTTTTAAAATTAAGTTTTCAAGTTATGGTCGATGGAAAATCGGAAATTTTTGACCTTCGCGAAAAAAATTATAAAATCTAAACTGGTAGCGGTAGATGAATGAACTCTGGTTTTTTCTATTCGCAAAGAACCAATCTATCACAAAAAAATCAGCATATGACTAGTGCTTTTTTCTGGCTGCTACACCTCCTCAAAGTTGACCAATTTCTTCGAAATTTTGCACTTAAAGTGATTTATTTCTCAAAATACCGATCCTACAAAAAATCAAATTGCATATTCGTGATCTACGACCTCGAATTAATACCTAAGTAAAATGACCCGAGTCGATATATGTCGCTGAAAAAATTAATTTTCGTTCGGAATAATTTCGTTCGTAAAGCGCGGGTAAAAACGATAGGTGAGCGAGGGTTGCAAACGACATTCTTGTAAAAACAAACTTTTTTATTTTTCGAACGATTTCAACCCGAGTCATTTTTTCTACTGATTCGTGGTCGAAGATTACGAATAAGCAATTAGATTTTCCCTAAGATGAGTACTTTGGGAAAAAAAATAACTTTTAATGGAACAACGGGAAAAAATAAGAGTTATTTTTTTCCTAAAGTACTCATTTTAGGAAAAATCTAATTGCATATTCGTAATCAACGACCTCGAATTAGTGAAAATAATATCTCGGGTTGAAATCGCGATAACGAATATGCAATTATATTTCCTGAGAAACTTAGAGGGGGGGGCGCCATCATGAATTTTTGCCCCGGTCAGAAAAAATCGTAGATCCGGGCCTGCTAAAATCTAAATAGTTCTTCGTAGTTATTATTCACCAGAAATATTGAAGAAATCGTGCAGTTGCAGTAAAATTGCAGTGAAACATTTTCAATCTATGCTGAATATTTCAAAAATGTTCCAAGAATATTCAGTTCTGATAAGGTACCCGTCAGGTATATAGCCCTCCTCAATCTACACTAAGAATGTGATGACATCCTACTAAAAACTCTAAGATTGTAGGGTATATGAAATTAATGCTACATTGAACAGATGTAACATAAACAGGGGAAACAGAAATCCAATTACAGAAAATATCGGCCTCCTTGTCGTTGAAATTCAGTCAGCATTTAACAGCACAATTTTCTCTCTTTGTACCAAGACTGTCGAGCCTAAAGGCAGATCGGTGCATGTAATTAAATGAGATCCGCCTGGAGGAAACTGCAGAGCAGAGAAGCTCAGAAAGTGAGCCGACCTTTGGGGTTTATCTCCTGAGTTATGAGTACGCCTCCTCTATATCCTACGCTTTCATGGAAATACGGCTTAATGCTTTTACGGGAGGAAGAGTAAAATAATATGTCATTTCGATATTAGGTAGGTTCAGATTGTACAGGGTGGGCAAAATTGGTGATACTTGAATTACAACTTTTTCAACCCAACGAGATAGAGGAAAATGCATGGCACATTACGGTAGTCTTTTTTCGAGAAACTGATAATGCCATCAACTGCATTACTCTATCTTCTTTTGTTTTCGAGTTATAGGTCAAAATTAAAATTTCGACTTTGGTCATTATCCCCGTTTCTGTTGGAGCTACGATGTTGAAATGAAAACATTATAGAGACACTTTTTTGATAGAATTTCAGTGGCGTACAATGTTTTCAACAGGTATATTTGCTGAGCTATAACATAAAGATGTATTTTTTTATGAAAACAGTAGATTAAAATTACTTAGGGCGATGTATGATATATTTCTGAAACGGTAAAAAAAATGGCTATTCTTTTAAGTCAGTTTAAGCTACTGATGTTTTCATAAGAAAAAACACAACTTTATGTTATAGCTCAGCAAATATACCTGTAGGAGAAAATCATAGTACGCCATTGGATTGCTATCAAAAAAGTGTCTCTATAATGTCTTCATTTCAACATCCTAGCACAAACAGAAACGGGGATAATGACCAAAGTTGAAATCGCCCAAATTTAAATTTTGGCTTATAACTCAAAAACAAAAGAAGATAGAGGCATGCAGTTGATGGCATTATTAGTTTCTCAAAAAAAGACGACATGAATCGTACATTCATTTTCCTCTATCTCGTTGGGTTAAAAAGTTGTAGTTTCAAGTATCACCAAAATTTTGCCCACCCTGTACACAGAGGATATGGTTTTTTTCTCTGAGAGGCATTGTACAAAATGTTCAATTCAATTCGTTAAGCCATTGGGTTTACCGTTTATCTACATTTGAAATAATGATTTCTTTTCTGAAAATATTTCACTCATCCAGTCAATTCAGAAAAAATATGTTTTTTGAGTTGATTTAGATTTAGATTTCAAATATACCTTGGTGAAAAAAGCGACAGACTATCGTGGATATTGCATGACACAAGGTGTTAAGCTTACAAAACCTATCAAGTCTGAAAAAAAATTTTTTTTAGTATTCTTTTCCCTTTGTTTCCAATGATTTTCCTCTAATAAAAACGGTTATAACGTACTGGGTTGAAATATGCCGACTGTTTTTTTTTTGTTATAACATGAAAAGAACGAAAAAGAGGGGATGTCCCGACATACAGTCTGCAATATCGTAGCAGGCGGCGCGGCGGCTACAAACATCTGAAACTCGAAACACGTGCGATTGACGCACGCGCATCCGTCACGTTAAATCTAATGGCAAATCCATACTGAGAAGTCCTCTGAGGATTCTTTGAATTTCGCGGAATCCAGCTATCGTTGTCGGCATCTGCTTCACTGAGTAACCAACCACTTGCACTTTTGCATTTGAATAGCCTGTGTAATTGAGGAGCTGAAGTGGTTTTTCAGATAATACCGGAGTTTCCGGGAAAGAGGAAACATATCTGTGTTGAATTGATAAATATTCTGTCGCATTTCATTGTAAGGGAGTGATTCAAAATCACAAGAGTCATTTTTATGAATACCGGATGAAAAAATCGATTTATCATAAACTAATATACAGGGTGTGGCGTAATGAATGGATAATATGTTACCTGCGGGTAGAGGACTTTATGGCGGTTCAGAATAAGTTTTATGTTCAGTAAAAGTCTCTCGGTTTTCGAAATATTCGATATTTTCGAAAATTCAAAACAATTATACCCTTTTTGGCAGCAAGACTCCATATGAAAGAATTTTCTCAATCTGTCTTTTGGATAATCTTCCTGGATAGATGCACTATCGAATGTTATTCATGGGGGCACATGCATAGTTTTTTTCTTAAACAAAGATCTATCTCAAATAGGTATTTTGTTGTGCATATTTTTTTCCAAGTTCAACCTTACGTGGTGATGAGAAAAATATAGTTACCTGACCTGGTATAAGTCACTGTATTTATAGCATTTAATATAAAACAAATTTCTATTGAAATGAATCAAGGCCTAGTTCAATCTGAACCTTGTTTTTAAAATTTTCAGCAACTGAAAAAATTAGATATGCAAGCAGAATAAAACCATATAATTCATTCATTATAGAAGCTATAGAGCTCATAGTTGCCAATAAAACGTTATTTTAAAACTGTTATTTTATCTCATTTTCTTTCATTATACTAGGTATGAAATCAATAAATAAACTTTAGCTCTTTTGTAATAAATAAAGAAATCTAAAAATGAATTCCTATCACAAATGATTCAAGCTTTTTCTTTATTGCAAAAGTGCTCAAATTCACTTCAATACTTTGCAATGCCTTTTTGCCTCGTAGTTCTCGAGCGTCAGCCACTCTTTATAGGGGAAATAGCAAACCTACCCTTGTGGATTCTAGTCGAAGACAAGATTCTCTGATATTAAGGGTGTTGGCGATAACTATTGAAGGTCAAAATCTGAGTTAACAAATTTATTCAGTATCTCAAACCAGGCAACACCATTGACAATCTCACAATCCTAAATTTAAATGAAAGCACTAGAGGGAAACAGCTGTTTTATATTTCCCAGCCTATGTGTACAACAACCTAGGCCAGGGTTTCTTAACCAGTGGTCCATGGACCCCTAAGGGGTCCATTTAACAAAAGTCGGGGGTCCATGACCATTCTGTCTCAACATTAAGTTTGAAACTGATGTATATTAACTACAATCGTAAATAATAAAATCTGGCAAAATCCAAATCTCGTTCTTTTTAGTTTTTCAGTAAGGGTCCGTGAGCTCTGCGAAATATTGAAAGGGGTCCATAGCTAGAAAAAGGTTAAGAAACCCTGACCTAGGCTGTTATACACATCAGTTAAACGATCCCTTGGAAAATATCTAAGGAAAGCAGTCTGAGAAATGGTTATTGTGTGAATAGTGAAGAGGGTAAAATAAACTAGGTCGGGGCGATGTTAGTTAACCGTTCCCTTTTGTCTTTCCAGGGGCTCTCGCACCACCAGTCAGAGAACTTACGATGCCGTGAGATCTCTGACAAAAGAGGTGAGAATCAAATTTAACAATACAGGGGGCGTCCTACCAATAAAACCTCAGCACTGATTACTATTAAGTCTAATGAAGTTCTTCGGAATCGTTTTCAGACTTTCGCACCAATGAAAATAACGGCCCTCGTCAATAGAGGCGATGGGTACACTAGGTATCACTTGTTAAGGCTATCCGCATCAACTCTGGCAAGAAAACTCAAAATGCTGAAGCAGCTCAACACTAAGTTAGTAATCAATTCTCTGGTCAGGGGAAGATCTTTTATATCCCACCTGAGGGGACAGGAAAATAAATATCTCCTTAGTGCTGAAAATGTTTTAATTCGCGCTGGTGATATTTCTTTGCTCTTGATTATCGGCTCTAAAGAACAAAAACTAGGTTATATCCAAGTTCATGTTTATACACAGTGCTGCATTGTTTTTTGAAATAATTTAGAGAAAGGATGAAAACGGTCTGAAATTTTTACGGTTTTCTACACCTTCACAACGTGAGAAAGATGATTATTTCCAAAATGAAAACATTTTTTGAACAAAAATATAACTCCATTACGACTTTTTTGAGAATGTTCCGAGAGGAATTGGTGTTCAATAAAGGTTAGAATAATAAAACTAGAAGCATTTATTTACAATTCAATATTGAAAATTGAATATAGTACATATAAAATATAAAAATAAAACACGTAAAATGAACAGTGATGTCCTTAAGCATAAATAAATAATCATTAAACTAATATCATTACATAATAAATACAAATACGAAATTATCAATATTCGATAAAAATTCATCACAAACGTTCATTCAACATTGCAATAACTTGCCACCGAGGCAATTAAAAAAAAATTCACTTTTGTATTATATAATAAAAAAAATATAACTCCAAACAACTTTGAATGATTGGTTGAAATTGTAAATATTTTTGGAATTAACCTAAAAAAAACTTTGGTTCTAAATATGATATGCAATGTTATCATTCTTACTATTCACTTCATGAAAAGCTAATGAAAACGAAAATGTTTTAAAATGGTACCAAATCAATGTAGCAAATTCAGTTTCTTTGAGACTTAATGTTAGGATGTTATTAGTGAATACATTTTTCATAAACTATATCAGTCTTTATTGGAAACGAGATTTTTATTAATATTACAAAAAAATTTCCTGAGGGTAAACTGAATTCCTACAAAATTGAAAATCTACAACCCTTTTTTGATTTATATCGTTATAAAGATTTATTCAATTTTTCCACCTAATTCGAATTGATATTTCTTTGTATGAAGGTATCAAACTCTTGAAGAACTTTTGAACATAAGATTCTGGAGTTTCAAATATTGTTGATAATCAGTATGAAAAAAATGAAATAACCAAAAAGACTTTCAGCCACAAACAAAAAATGAATCACTTCCTAATCAGCCAACTGGCTCAATTCAAGACTTAACTTCTCTTGTACGTAAAAGTTGTTCTTTCTGTATTATTTGAGGAATTCATTAAACATTTAACTTTGAGCTAATTGAAAAAATATATAGGATGGAATATATTTCGTATTAAATAACAAAGTATTTGACAATATTGCTTTATGTGACGTGAATTGAGTACAACTATCCAATGTTACAAACCACTTTCCAGTTCTTCACCTCGGTATTTTTTTAAAAAATAACACAGATTCGAAAATATTATTCGGCATAAAGGGATCCTACAAAAAATATTTCGAAATCAGTAAAACTAAATACCAACAAAAAATGAACCTCGAAGAAATTGTAGAAAGCGTCATAACGTGTTTCACTGTACCATATACTAACTTAGACAGGTTGAAAAAAAAATCGTGATGAGTCAGTCTAGGTCATTCAGAGTGAACATACAAATCTGTTTTTAAAGTCAGTATTCAATTCTGGATGAACTGAATAGAATTGGTCACAATATTTGGTTCCCATATTTAAAAAAAAAATATTTTTTGAAAATTGAATGAAGATGTACATTGTTTAGTATACATATATATATAATATATGTATATATAAAACTGGACATTGACAGGAATTTGAAACATTCATAATGTAGTTAGATAAAGTCGTCAAATTTTAGTTGAGATCAAAAATCCCACTCAGTCAAATTTTGAAATTTTTCAAAACGGAAAAACTAGAGCAATTGGTTCTTCTTCATCATTAACATAAATTGAAATGAAAACAGCATGTATAAATGAATGAGCAAATAAGCATATCATTTCATATTAATTTTTATCACACTATCTTGAAATAGTTTTCCTTGTACTTCAAGATTCTAAAATAAAATTTGGGCGATTGTATTTTGAAAAAGAGAAAAGCTACAATAAACCTCAAATTCTTACAAAATGAAGCATAATGAAGGCAAACGTAAATTCGATATATTCTTAATTTTCAATAACTATCTTCAATTAAACCTCAAAATTGAATTGAAAATACATCTTTATGAGATTCTGAAAAATAATTGGTTGAATATTTTAAGGGCTAACGGTTATGTCTTGTATAAAGGAATAATTTTTAAACATATTTACCATATTCCTACAAAGCATACTTTAATGCTGGGGTGCTTCAAAATATGTACTACATAATTCACATAGTGAAATTGCACAAGAATAGAAATAAATTCATATTGATTTCAAAATGATTTCACATTGTAAATCTTTTGATATCCCATTGCTGGCTTCCACTTAACGAGTGGAAAATAAATGCAACAGAATCAATTATTGATGAAAGTGATGACCTTAGTATGAAAAATGAACATAATACTTTTATACTTAATATGCTTCTTGTACATATGTACACATCTGCAGATAAATGTTAGGATGATACCTGTGCAAGTTGAAGCCATGGATGATCAAGCACGTCTTCTGCTGAAAATCTTATTTCAGGAGCTAGTTGTAGCATATTTTGAATGAGCTCCTTGGCCAATCCTGAGACTTCTCCCCAGTACTCATCGGGAAAATCATACTGACCTGAGAGTATGCAATCAAATAGTTTTTCTTGATCATTGTCTTGACTAACAAATGGTGGATAGCCGCACAGCAAAATATACAAAATAACGCCTGCTGCCCAAACATCGATCTATAAACAATTGAATTTTTAAATATTAGCTTTGCACTTTGGATTCAATTCCATTTATGTACATTTCATCCTTACCTTCAATCCATAACCTGATTCTGCTAAAATTTCAGGAGCTACATAGGTTGGTGTTCCACAAACTGTATAAAGTGGTTTTGTTACTTCACACGCTAGGCCAAAATCAGCTAATTTTAATGTTCTTATTCTGTTATTTTCAAACTCGACCTAGTGAAAAAATCAATCAGATGCTGTCTAGTACATCAATGAATTGCAATAAAGATGAATCTCCCAATACTCACCAATAAATTTTCTGGTTTGACATCCCGATGAACAATATTCAAGTTATGCAAATATGCTAAGGCCAAAACTAGATGGTTAATCAAGAGGGCAGCTTGCTCTTCTGAAAACTTTTGAGCTAGAGCAATAGCATCAAAAAGATCTCCTCCTAAAAATAAACACTAATTTGAGACAAACGTTTTGAATCAATAAAAAAATAACACACCTTGGACATATTCGCAAACTAAGAACAACAAGTTCTTAGTATCTTGATCACTTATTAATGACATAATATTTGGATGACTTATCTTTCTTAGGATTTTGACTTCATTTTCGATCATATCCTCCTGCAGAAAAAAATTCAAATCATTATCCATTTGAGCATCCCAGACTCATAAACCAATGAGTTTTTTTGCAGATTTTTCTAAATCTCTCGCATAACCTTAACCGTCTTAGCAATAAGGGAAAATATAGCTATATCAGTATCTTGAATCTGTAGGAATCGGATCCTATAGGAGCATGATCCCATGGTTTGGCGGATAGAATTGGAAGCAATTCCTCTGAAACTTTTGGGTAGATTGGGTTGATTCGTTTTTTGGCCCGGTTCGGGCCTTTAGCCCTAACAGTTTGCCTTCCGACCAAGCTCGGGCCTGCGGCCTTCGACCGGGGTTGAGCCACAGCCGTCTATAGTCTTTTAGAAGGCGATAGTGCCACCTTTTTGGTAGATTCCCGTTTTGGGTAGATCCACCTTTAGGGGTTTATTCGTTTTTCGGCCCTGCTCGGGCCTACGGCCCCCTTATTTCACCCGTACCAAAAATAAATCCATGATCTGTGATTTTTTACTATTTCAGTATACAGATTGCGAAAAATTTTATTGAAAGTAATAAACTGAATCAGTTCCGACTACGCTTTGTTCTTAAAGTGGGGACTGCAAATTCGTGACCGGTAAGCGCACTTCACTTAAAAATAAGAGGAGCAAATCAAAAATGAAATGGTCCAGTTGAATATTGAATAATTCATCACCCGTTATAAAAGTGTGCTTGCATTGGGCGATTGCATTCTTACAATACCCTTTTTCTGGGTAGATCCATCTTCAGAGGTTTATTCGTTTTTTGGCCCTGCTCGGACCTACGACCCTGACAGTTCGCCCTCCGAATAGACTCGGGCCTACGGCCCTCGCTGTTCGCCCTTTGACCTGGTTCAGGCTTGCGGCGTTTGTGGTTCGCCCTTCGACCATGCTCAGGCCTTTTTTTGATCCAGCTCGGGCCTGAAGCCTTTCGACCGGAGTGGGCTTACAGCTCTCAAGGTACACTTCGACAGGGCTCGGGCCTACGGCCCTCTCAATTTAGCCATACCAGAAATAAATCCATGACACTATGACATCTTAATATTTCAATATATAATTTGACTAACTTTTGCGTAGAATCACCATTAGGGGTTAAATTACTTTTTTTTCGGCCCTGCTCGCGATTCGCCCTTTGACTGGGTTCGGGCCTACGGCCCTTGCGTCCATGCTCAGACTTTTTTTTGACCCAGTTCGGGCCTACGGCCCCTCGACCGGAGTTGACCTACAGGCCTCGAGGTATGGAATTGCGCTTGCTTTGTACAGTTCACAACTGTTGTGAACCACTCTACGAACAAACCCAATACATAAATTGAAATTGAAAATATTTCTACCTTTTTGGTAGATTCACCTTTTGGGTAGATCCACCATTAGGGGTTAATTAGTTTCTTAATTAGTTTTTTGGTTTTTCCGATGAGTTCCAGGAAAGAGCTATAGTTAACTGCGAAGGAAATTTCTTCGAGATCGCTGTACCCCGCTCGCTCTTTTTTGCGATTTTGTCGAAATGGAAAGCGCGTTTCTTCGTCTACGCGAGCTCGGTTCCTCAAAGTTCGATGGACACGCCTACGTCGCCTCAAAAAGCATTTCGTGACACATTTCCTTCTTACCAAAAATGACACTATGCACTATGATCAAATATTTCAATATATAATATATCATTTGATTTGATTATTTTACTATATACGAAATTAGTATATACCGATAATTATTTTGAAATACTTTTATCCTGCTTGGAACGACAGAAAGGGAGTCGAAAGAAAACTCGTTTATCAAACTTGAAACATGCAAGGGTGTAAAAAGTAATGGAATTGAAAACATTCATTTACCTTTCCTTTGCATTTGGACTTGTCTATAATTTTCAAAGCATATTCCTTATTGTCACTGTTATCTTTGCATAATCGTACTACAGCAAAATTACCTATAATAAAGAAAATTCATGCCCAATTCAACAAAGCTACATCAGGGAATCAACACTTGGTTGATGGATCAACATCAATTTGTTTTCAATCGATAATTCAGTGATGAGCATTCCGTATATAAGTCCATTCAATGATAATCGATTGTTGATGTTCAAATTTGAACAGTATATATCCAGGAATAAAAATGTTTAATTGATTTCATTCTGGAAATCAATTGACTATCAAATTGTTGATCGGGCAACCATAGTTTTGTGAACCCCGCTGTTCGATAAATAAAGAATATTTAATGATATTACCATCTCCGATAGATCTGCCAACAGTATACTTCTTCTTCAATTGGGCAGGTAGGCAAGAGTTTATATTTTCATTCAATTTTTCTAAAATACTTTCTTCAGAAACATAAGTACGATTCAATGACTTTTTTGGCATTTTTGGTTTGGGACCATTTCTGAAATGAAAAGCAATTTGAAGTAGCTGCAAGTATAGCTATTGAGTTTCGGAAAAGTATGGTTTCTACATATTAATTTTTCACACAAATTTTTTATAACAAATTGTTAGTGAGACTAGCATTTCACAAGCATTTAATGGAATATTGAGGAGTGATAGTAATAAGGCATAAAAGTTTAAACAATTGGCTTCAATACTGACAAGTGGTTGAACTCTTTCTCCAGGAGTAAAGAAAAAGTAAGTATGTATAAAATAAAATATAGAAATAACTAAGTTAAAACATACCCATTTTTGAGACCAGGCGTTTTCTTGTACTGTTGTATTGCTTTACTCTCTTCAAAATCGAGTTCAAAATGTTCTTGACTACATCGCTCATTCCCACAAACAAAAAATACATCTTCTTCAGAGAAAAACTGTGATAGATCTGTAACAGTCTGACCTGCTAGGGTGAATACTTTTCGTACTGCTCCTGAATCCAAGTTAGCAACTTCCGTTAATGCACCAAGTACTTGATCCATACTTGATGAATTCCGTTTATTCAACAATAAACGTAAGACCTGCGAAAAAATATTGAATTAATATTTTATGGATGACATGTACAAAAATCACAAGAGCAACTTTGTCACTGTTAAATGTTATTTCGAGATAACATTTTGTATGAAGTCAATGCAATCAAAGTCAGTGCAAACAAATCAATTTTTTCTTCGAATTTCCTGATTCAACCGAAATGTTAATTTTCTTCTCTAATGGTAACCCTAGACTTATCAATACAAGGAGAAAATGTTTTTAAACTCACCTTTCTAGGTTTGATTCCATTTCGAATAAGTGTAACTATTCGAGGACGTATACAATTTGGAGGAACAACTTTTGGTAAAGAAGTATTACTCGGTTGTTTGTTACCAGTTTTCCTTTTATTAGAACGTAATGTATCCGTTTTGGAGTATTCAGCCTTTTTAAAAATTTCTCCTTTACCAGCACATATATACTCTTTCCCATCTTCGAATTCATCTATGCTAGTTATCTGGAATAGATATATTAAATCGACTGCTATAAATATGCTTCTTATTTATGAATGCAAAAGAATAGACTTGCACAATTTATTTTACTCTCTTCATCTCACCTTTTTACCATCCATGGAGTAAATATGTCGCACCCCACTAGGTAATGTAACATTTTTAGTGAGTAAATTAGTCAATTCAGTCGTCAAACTATCAAAAGACCTGTAACGATCACTATTCACTGGTACTACAACACCAGGAAAGAATTTGTTTCCGTTATGATAAAATCTAATTCTTTTAGCTTTCTGAGTTTTTGAAGCAGATAATGATGTTTTCGAGCTTCTAGAAACTGATAATTCCTCTATTCCATTTTCAATTTTTTCTACAATTTCGAATTCTGAAGCAGTACTGTTGCAGCTGTTAGATGAGAAGCTTCGTGACCCATCTAAATTGTTTCTAGACATGATTTTGAGAATACTAGAAGATTTATCATTCATTTAAAATTCATTATTTATATAACTCCAGTTTACGACCGACAAGTTAGAAATTGGAAGGCTTCGCTGATCAACACAGCAACCGTTTGCTTGTTAGGTATCGCTTATCTCTGTCATTAATAAAAATTCTACTAACAAAACAATATTGCAGTTATATCTGAAAAGATGAACCTCAATTATGGTAAACTGAAATTGCTACTGCTTCCATTGATCACATATAATAAATAATTGCAAAAGTAACTGTTTCCAGTTTTTATGATAGGGAATTAACCTCTTTTCGGCAAGTAGGAGGGACCGAGGAACGGGTAGAAACGTCAAAAATAAAATGTCGTGATGATTCATTTTTCAAGTGAAGCCCCGTTCACATGAAATGAATGATGGAAATGTCAAAATGAACGTAGACGACAGGTGACAGCTTACGTAGACGTAAGTGATCTGTGGTTCTGCGTAATTTCATAGAATTGGAGAACGGGCTACTCTGTTATCTGTGGACACTACTGTAAGAGTAAGATAATTATTTTACTCTTTGATTAATTCTCTCTGTGACATAACGTCATAACCAGAGACTCTATGCTCTCTATGGTCATAACCTAATATTGTCATAACCTCACCTAGGTTTTCAGGTTTTACTGTTTTCAATTTTCACATTCTTCAATCTGTGGAGATTTTAATTGTTGCTGTATCTATACCGATTTTGAGACGAAATGGTCCGTAAATTGAAATATCATGAAAAGAAGCTTCTGAAGAAGGTTGATTTCATCGATTGGTCAGTAGATAACAATTTACACGAAGTCAAGATATTAAAGAGATATCATATCCAGAAACGGGAAGACTATACGACGTGAGTGTATTAAATGAAAATATTGAATAGAATATTTTAAATAGTTTCCATGAATGTTCTAACCGAGTCATTGTGTTTTCAGGTATAACAAGTTGGCTAGAAACATTCGGGACTTGGCAAGGAAGATCAAGGAAATGGATCCAAAAAGTCCATTGCGTACAGAATGGAGCGCCAGCTTAATTGAAAAATTGTACGTTTATTATACATGAATTTCATATTTTCACTTTAAATTTTTCGTTTTGTCCAACAGATATGTTATGGGACTCATTCCAACCAGATGGGATTTAAGCTTGGCAGATAAAGTTACAGCATCTTGTTTTTGTCGGAGAAGGTTACCAGTTGTGATGGTGAGAAGTAAGTCCAGTTTAATCAATTTATAGTGTTTTTCACAAATTCTTCTTTTTTATGCTGTTATTTATGAAACTGAACCAAACATTTGTGAGCCAGATTTCAGCCCCTTGCAGAGCAAAACCTGTGTTTTTATTTCATTCGAAAAATTACTTTATAGGTAAAATGGCAGAGTCAATAAAGGGGGCAGTAAAATTGATTGAACAGGGACATGTTAGAATAGGACCAGAACTAGTAAAAGATCCAGCTCTCTTAGTTACGAGAACACTAGAGGACTTCATTACTTGGGTTGATGAATCGAAGATCAAAAAGCATATTGAGGAGTACAATGGATTGGTAAATTTCAAGAGTTTTTATATTTATCAATTGAATCTGCTAAAATCTGTACAAATTCTCTAATAACTTAATTTTTCAGAGAGATGACTTCGTTTTGTGAATTCCCTGATATTGGAGATATCTGCAAGTATACAACAAGTATAATTCATCAGAGAAGAAATACTTATATTGAGGCTGTAAATATATGTACATTAGTTAGGTTTACTCTTTTTATAACAATAAATGAATTCTGATGAAGATAATTGTTTTGCTCTGTTATTATTACATATAGATAGTTCTGAATCAACCCTTTATTATTATTAATTCCATAATTTGTTTACATCTAATAATCACTGCATATTGACGATTCTACGCCAAAACAACATAAAGGCCGTTAGGTAAATTTTACAGGAGACAAAAAAACAATTTTCTCTGAAATGCTGCTAGCATTTAAATGGACATTTTTGCCAGTTATTTCTTTTTATTTTGAGAAATTAATGAAAATTTTTCACACTTTTTATTTGTCCGTTATGTTGCCAGTTGATCAATTAAGATTTTGAAGATGAAAACAAACAGAATATTGCAAAGATATTGAATATCCGAAAAAAAGGTGTATTCTTCTACTTATATTTCTAATATTTCACTAGGTGAACCTGCCGTGCTCTCCTTATGAGAGTTCACATGGAACTGGGTACTGGCGGTTTATACTGTTTATGCAAAAAACATCTAAATATCTATTCACTAAATTTTTTGCTGCTTATACTCTTTTCACCAGAGTACATGCGCTTGAAATTCTCTTTCAAGTGATACCAATATCCAATACGAATTTATGTCGTTTTGGCGTGAATCCGTCGAATTATATGCTCAGTAGTTTGTGTGTAAAAGATTTTCATCATAACCATCCTGAGCCTAAAACACTTCATATCTCACATTTATTTTATGGCAAAAACAAAAGGGGCAAGATTTTTCTATATTCTTTTATAAAGAATAAGATTCTGCAAAAAATCTACAAGACCTTTAAATCTATCTCCAATAAGGTCAGATTAAGATTAAATTTCTGCATTCGATAAGGCCCCTGAAGACTAAGAAACTTTCACATGAAACATATTTTGATACAGACTCCAGACTCTTCCTAAGGAATTGCTTCTGTGGATCTTTTAAAGTGAGTCATATCCTGTATAACTGAATAATCTAAAGAGGTGATTCAGAAAAGAACTCGAATATTTGTCTGCATTCCAAGAGAGGAACTCGATTGAAATTATAAGAGCTCAATAAAATAAAAATAAAAAATTTGATGCTCTTTCTTTTTGAGGAAAACTGGAAAAATAGTAAAGATAATGAATGGTGAGCTTGTAATTGACTTTACGCACCTTTTAAGTGGTGCTGATATGTGAATCCCAAGATAAAGCGGTGATTTGCCATCTATATACATTCCGCTTTACCCCCGAGTCTTCCTAACCGGATACCGGGGGGCTCATTACCATATTCGCAGAAAAGATTATAATCTCTGATTCTTGACTTATGTTGGTGGAGGTGGAGATCAGTTCGAATTGTGGATGCATTGCAAATGTGTATCACCCATTGAATCTTATTTATTCAATGGTATCACCATATTTCGGATTGTTGGTGGAGTTATCTTTTTGGTTACCGGTTTTGAACTCTCGACAAAATGGATCTACTACCCCCTGAAGAGATTATATGGAGGTATTTGTATGATAAAATTAAGAGATCGAAAGGCAAAACATCCACGACAAGGTAAGTTTTTTGAACAACTCATATCGGAAAAATTTGTCGATAGGTTTAAATGGATTATTTATATCCAAAATAAATAGTAAAACTGATTATTCTGATAATTTAATGTTTTAAATGTGGGATAAAATTTTTGTTAAAATAGCCTATAAGTGAATGTCTCTTATCATATTAACGCCAATAATGGAACTACTGGAATCGAGTATAAAGAAAAATTATAACCCTCCTGAAGCTTTCGTGTTGAAACATGTCTGATTTTCACCTCTACTTTAGGGTAAAAATTAAGCAGCATTTATTTTATGCCCAACCCTGTAGATAACTATGGCGTTGGTAGTCCAGATAAGATAAAGTGACCACCAATAAACAATGTATAATACTCTAGCTACCTGCACACCTCCACGCCCGACAGATTACATAAAATTAAGCGGATATCTTCTTTTCACTTAACCGAAACAATACTGCCATGTAACGGAAATGCCCCCTCTAGTACGTTTTCGATATCAACAAAGCGAACTAGACGGAGGATTCACAGAAAAACAGTGCTTTTTTCGGTTTTGACCTTCTAAGACCTCCAGAATCTGAGTTCGTAAAGTGAATCCCCTTTTTCAAGATGCATCAAACCGAAAATAAAATCGGACATGCGGGAATAAACCGCAACACGACTCCGGACGTCTCCCTTCTTATCAAAAGGATAAATTTGCGACAAACTTACAAAGCGGAAGATTGTGACAAGTGCAATTTTCGGAGATCGTACGCTTTTCGGAGAAAAACGCGGCCTTCGTTTCAGGCAACACGGAAAAGGGCTAAAGTTGCCAGAAAGAATTTCGAAGAGTGCATCGAGCGGTGTGGAATTGTGGAAATCGATAACAAGACCAATAGGTATCTATTTGGTTCAATTTTTTTTCTGACATTCTTCTTTTTATAGTCTAGAAAATAGGGGTAGAATAAACCCATATTTCAAATTAACGATACTTTTCCTATCACCTACCGTATCAAAAATTGGAATAAAGGTTTTTTTTCATGGAACCGATCAACACTTTGCAGCTGGATTTTTCGATATCTTTGTGTAGTTTAGTCTGACGTAAAAATGGATTAGAATACGGTAGCAATAACATATAACTTTGATCACGAACATTTTACAATCACTTTCAATAGTGTGTCTCAAATCTTCTACACTGTTCACCTCTTTCAAGAGTTTTTTCAAATGATCCCCAAATAATATTGGTTGATTCTTGGCTTTTTCTAGAATTTGCAACTCGCTTTTTGCCTTTCGAAATGTCTTTGGAAAATTATAGGAACTACCCCTGCTTATTTTCATCGAGGAATCATCTCCCCCTTATTCCTTCGCTTTTGTTTACAGACACTCTGTATACATACGCGATTCTTGGTCCTTGTTTTTGAAGAATATTTTTACTCTACTTAGTCTACTTATAAAATTATGCTAGTCCCTTCTAGGCGCTTCTAATAAAAAATATGTCCAACACATAATACGTTCATATCCAAAAATAGCCCATTAGAATTCAAAGCCTAACAAAGTTCCCGGAATTCGATCCATACACACAAACCCCCTCAACCTTATCGCGATCGTTAATTCTTTAGCTACGGCCACATCAGTTTTCCACTCACAACAAAACAGAAAAAAACAATTTCACGAAATTGAATACAGTTTGTTCAAGAAGGATGCTGTGTAGTATGATGAGATATTTGATCGAAAAAATTACAAAGCAGTTCAGCAATCTCCGAAAATTAATGTAATTTTCCATTCCTCCAAGCATTTGTTTGTATTATATCGTTTTCTCTGATCTTGAGGCCGAAATCTTTGGAGTGTGTCGAAGACAGGAAGGCATCTCTGAAATCAGACATGTGGAAAGAACTAATTATGAATAAATACTGGTGGTATCGGTATTGCCCAATTCATGGATTATTGTTATTGCAGCGAGGACAAACGGGACAAAAATTACAAGAAAATGAAAAGGAAGAAAATAAGGGACATGTTCATTGCCTCGCTGTCCCATCAACAGAAAGTGTTTCCTTGGTTAGTCAAGTGGAAAAACAAAAAAGTTCATCCGGCAAGGAGGTGAGTGTTAACATGTAGTGAATTTTTTGAAATATAGAGGAGATTTGAATATTTTTATTATTGTATGAGAACATTATGTTTTATTTGGAGATGCCTGCCTGTTATTTCATTTATTACTTAATGTTCGAATCAGTTGATGTTTAAAAGATCTCGTTAACGACGAGGTAAAAGAGTTCGTTGTTTGGTAGCAGATTAAATTAAAACGTTGCACTTCGAAGGGACACGTAAAATATGAAGATTATGAGAAATGCCCTAAACACAGTCGTTTTGATGAGTGTATACCTATATACAGAGGGTGAGTCTTCGACTCGTACAAATATTTTAACAGTAGATTATTGACGTCAAGAGATATTCTTTTTCCCTTACCATTTTTTCCGAATCAGCTCGGTTTATAAGATACAGGCTGGGGAAAAATCATAAAAAAATGGTATTTTACTTCTATCTTAAGAACGGTTTTATAGAATGAAATGATTATCGGAATATACTTTTTCATTTATTTGATTAATCTTTTTCGAACGCAAAATATCACCCATACGATTTCCAGCTTTCTCATTAGGACCATTTATGTACCATAAAAATTTCCAAAGTTCAAAGAATCCAACTCGTGAAAATAAGTTGAACGCTATCTAATGAATATTTGAACATTTTGCAAAATAATAGTATTCTTCATGTTTTCTCGTATATTGCCCCGCTTTCGAGTAATTTGATCTTAAAGAAATATAAAATATAAATAAAAGATATTCAGAAAATTGGGTACAATGGCTGAATGCAACCCTGCTTAAAAGATCCTCAGATGTGTAGTGTCATAGATTGCTATTTTGTTGTTCTGCTTATTATTCTGAAGGGAATTTTTTTTATCCAGGGGTGGTATAGTTCATTATGAAAACTTAAAATGGCTATTGCTTTTTATCAGGGCCGAATCGAAAAAAATGGTATACGAAAAAAGTGTTTCTTTTGACTTCAAGAATCTAGTGTTAAAATATTTGTATGAGTCAAAGACTCTCGCTGCATAATATACGCGTTTTTGGATATTTTTCAACGCTAGATATGAATAATTCGTATTTTAGTTCATCGTTGCAATGGAGGATGGCTGCATGGTACTCAACTTGGATGGAAAAACCGTTGTTGTTTACGTTTTTTCCAGAAATACACCTGTCCAAGCATTTTTTGGAAATAATTGTACACGGAAATTTTACTACACAGTCTTCACTCACACTGTATAAGAAAAAAGTCACTTCTGACGTTAATGTAATTCTCTTTGCTCTTTGAATACATTCGGCGTGAGTCATCAAAGTAGCGCGTTCCGTGCGAGCGATTTTCCCGGTTCAAAATCGGCGGAAATGATGCCTAGGGCTTTATACACAGCTGAAGAGTTACCATTGTTAGGGCCGTTCGAAACATCGTGAATGAATTGATGTAATTGCTCAATTCTTGGTGAATACCACTTTCCATCAGATTATATGAAGTACATTTTGTATTTTTTGTGAATTCACATACTACCTATGGATCATTCATTATCTAGATATACTTATTCATTAGTCACATCACTGGAAAGAATTCTGTTACATGGCTTCTACCTTCTTTGTGGTTAAGAACGGAAATTGTTCTGGATCACTTTCGGTTTATATCACATCTAATATACAATTTTTTATTAATCAATTCTGCATCTCAACTAAATTATTTAAATATTTATTGTCTGTCCGCAAATGTGTCTGTTTCAGGCTTATACTTACTGTTTTTTGAACTCGAACTTTTTTATAACTGTGGTGTATTTGTTTGGAACTAGCCAACTTCAGATCTTTCGAAAAATTCCGGAATTTTTACTACCTTACTACCTTACATCTTCCTTCAGTTCCTGTCATCTACCTGCCTCTCAGTCGGTCTGAAACCCTGGTACAATATTTTGGGAGTTCCAAAGATCAAATAAATTTTCCTCACTTACCTTTTAACTCATAGCGTTATGTAATACTAAAAAGACTATCACTGTAGGAAAAATTCCTTATTATTTCAGAGAGTATTATTATCCTCTCATCCCATTATTATAATGTATAAAATAATATAAATATGTATGATTGCTTCATCTCGAATATCGCTAAAGTTTGCGAAGAAACACGAAGGTATTTTGTAGAAAACTTCATAACTTCACGAAAAACTATTTTATTATCGTAAGAAATAAAGAAGCGATGAGAAAAATTTTGGTGATTTCTATGACTGAATTTGATATTCGGTATGGATATGTAAATCGAAACACCCTTTAAGAATACTAATAAAGAATGAGGATTGTCATTTAAGAAATGATCGATGACGTCATTTATCTTTTTTGGGACACGCTCTATATTTTCTCACATCTGGAAGAGCGCAATTTGATATACTAATCAATCTGTCGGAGCATATTAAAGAAAAACTGTTTTTGGTTAACTCGATTCATTAAGCTAAGTTGAAAACGTTTTGTTTTATGGTTATGGATATTACGAATTTGACATCTTTCTCATATTTGCTTGTATTGAGGCCTTGTTTGTCTATGCTTTGCGAGTATGGACCGGAAATCTTGATAAAACGGGGATACGGGGAACTCCCTATCTTGACTCAACTGCAGCGATTAGCGATCGAGGTCGTATGAAATTTCATAGAGGCATAAGATAAGATGTGCAGATATGAGAATTTTTTATCAATAGGAACGACGAAATTTAATGTGATTAGGTATAAGTTTTTTTTTTGGTCGAGCCCTTGATCATAACGTTTGGTGAAATCAAAAATTTCTCATGAAGAAATTGGGAAATAAGTAAACATAAAACTATAGGGGCCATATTTTTTGGATTTTATTAACTGTTGTAGTTGGATGAAGGTGAAAATTAACTGCGTGCTATAAGTAGGGTTTTTACTCTTGTTGTGATCAAAATACTTCAGGAGGAACCAACATAAAGCGTTTTGAATAACAACTCACTTGTAATTATTTATAGAATTTTTCGTTTCATGAAGACTATTGCACCAACTTATTAGTTCATGAATGATAAGTTAAAAGCTAGCTGACCCTGCTGACCTGATTTTCAAATACTCCAATTTGTTCTTTTTTGTGTTCATCATTTTAACTGTACTCTCAAGTACATGGAGAGGTGCTTTCATTTGTCAAATTCAATAGGTATTGTTCACTAAAGCTCGGCTGAGAATTCCTAATGATTAAGATATATACGTGTTGTCTTCAATTCGAAGTGAAATTCATACTTCATACAAATAGTTCTTTTCTTGATTATCACTATTAAAAAACGGTTAATCGAAGTGATTTCGGAACTCGAAATATTTATTTTTAAAATATATATCGATTAATTATTATCTTCCATCGTGGTTAAATCTATACTGAATAGAACAAAAAAAGGAAATAATATCTACAAAAGGTTGTATCCCATAAGAGAACGAATTTTCGATCCATAGGTAATCTTGAGATTACTTCTCAAGATTACTACTCAAGATTACTTCTCAAGATTAGGGTAATCCTTAAAATATTTCCCAGTAGTAGATTTCAGCAGAATTTGTTGGATATTTTGGAAAAGCTATTAATAGCTCAACATTGATATCACTATAATAATGAAATGGCAGGATAACATCTTAGCAAAGATAAGACCAGGTGAAATTCTGTTGAACTTACTCATCTCCAGTTGAACAATCATTTTATGATCTCTTGTCATGGTATAGTATAAAATAGAGCTAATTAAACTACATATTTTGCGATACCACAATATACACTTCCACATAACCTTTGTGTTTCTTCCAGAGAAGTGTTTGTGAATACATAAGTATACATATATGAGAAATATTATTTTATTTTTTGAAAGAACTTTCAATAACAGAAACAAAGTGTTGCTATGAAAATTCTCTCGAGGTGAGTATCTCAGTAGCTTGTAGTTTTTTCCATTGGTTTCTGAATATGAATTATTGAAGATGCGATAAAAAATACGAAGAATCCATTAGATTGGTCGTTAAGTAGAGTAATATCAATTCTCGTTCATCTTGTTTTTGATTTGATTTGAATTCCGTTATCAAGTGATGTTTAGTTCATTAGTCCTTTGTCATATTTTCAAATGGCAAATATAAAATAAGAATGCTTCCATAATACCTATATTCAATGTCCATCTTTGAAATGATCCCAGAAATATAATCACATGCAAGGAAGAATTACTCATATCTATCTTTATTGGGCTTTTCACCAGAAGTTATTTCTTCTTTCTTTGGGTGAAGTGGGAAACACCTTCTAACATTCTGAATATAATCCATATAAACCGTGTGAACTAGTGGTGTGGCCATCAATCAATTCAGTGACAAGGATAAAATATTGATATATCTCGTGAAAACTATATGTCGAGCAGCATTCACCAAGTACCTTATATCGTTTTCATTCACAAAGTGCTTAGTAGAATTCTAGAATATGTGGAAAATTGTGACTTCAAAATATTAGATATAAGTTCAACTGATAATCAAAAGGTAACCGAATTATTTTTGAAGATCGGCATAAGATAACGACCTTGCTAAAACTATAATTATTCCATTATTTGCTTGCAGATTTTAGTTTACAGATTGATTCAAAAGTTAGTTAGTAAAAAGTAAGTAATGCGTCCTTTTTTTAAACCTCCAAAATAAATATTGAATGAGGAAATCCATTCTGAATAATTATCAGAAACTGCCAAGATTTAGCTAAAATTTAACATTAAAAACAATGTAGGTATGTTATAATTCAATAGGGATTAAGAATGGAGTGCCAATCAGCAAATCTCAGCTAATGCCAACGTTTTACAAGTATATTTTTGCTTCTTTAGGACAAAGCTAAACTATGCTTTCTACGATGTGTTCAAAAATTGCTCAAAAACACCTCATAGCTCATGTTGGCTTGGCTCTGAAGAAGATGAAATATATTTGCGAAACGTTGGCATTAGCTGAGATTTGCTGATTCTCACCTTCCTAATTCTCATTAACTTATACCAACCGTACAGTAAGTTGAGAGGAAGAGACTTTTTGAGTTTTGATATTAAGAACAATCATCCGTTTTTTTCCATAACTGGACTTTAATTCTGTTTCAACGACTACCAAATATCTGACGTAAAGGATTCTGAAACTAGGACACTGCGGGGCGTATACACGAATAGATGAGCAGGACATCGAAGCTTCAGTTCTAGTTCGGAAAGTTTGCTGTCAATGTGCAGGACTTAACCGATTATGAAACAGTGGTTACATTAGATTTTCGTGAAGTGAGAGAATTTCACTCATTTATGCTTTGAATAGAAATTTCATAATTTTCGATTTTTAATTTAAATAAAGGGTGTGAGTCTTTGACTTGTACAAATATTTTAACAATAGATTCTTGAGGTCAAAAGACACTCTTTTTTTCTAAACCGTTTTTTCCGATTTGGCCCTGATAAAAAGATATAGCCATTTATAGTTTTCATAATGAGCTGCGCCATCCCTGGAAAACAAAATTACCCTCAGAATAACTATAGCTAAATCTATGACATTACACATCTGTGGATCATTTAAACAGAGTTGCATTCAGCCAAAGTACCCAATTTTACGAATGTCACAGTTATGACACAGTTATGAATATCAAATTATTCAAATTATGGGAGAAAATATGAAGAATACTTTCATTTCACAAAACGTTCAAATATTCATTAGATAGTGTCCAACTTGGTTTCAAAACTTGGGTTCTTTGAAGTTTTGGTAATTTTATGGTACTTAATGGTCATAATGAGAAAACTGGAAGACGTGGGTGATATATTGTGTTCGAAAAAGCTCCATAAAATAAATGAAAAACTATATCCCGAAATTCATTTCAGTCGATAAAACCGTTTGTGAGATAGAACTAAAAATAAATATTTTTTATGGTTTTTCAACAGCTTGTATCTTTTAAACCGAGCAAATTCGGAAAAAAAGGTAAAGGAAGAAAGTGTTTCTTTTGACCTCAAGAATCTACTGTTAAAATATATTTACGAGTCAAAGACTCAACCCTGTATATTTCCTAGATCAAATTTATGAAAATTATCAAGTAAACCAACAAACTTCTGTTAGATATCTCATTGAATAGTATATTCTTTTTTTAGATCTGGGAGCCTGAAAATTTTATACTGAATATTCATTGAAAAGTTCTACAAGTGCCTAAGTACCTACTTAGTAGTCATTCTGAAGCTTGTAGCTTTTCGAGTAAAGGCTTTAATTTCTGACAAGGATCTACCTAAAAACTTTGTCAATTATTCGATAATATTCCCAGATAAAATATAACTTTACTCATTTTTCAGAGGATAAAAACGAGTCTCAAGAAATCATTTATCATTTATCCGATACTTTTTTCAACTGGGATTAATGCTGATCCAATTTATGGAAGAACAAATCTGAAAAGAACATTTGCGGTGGTATATAGATACACTTTTCAAGAATACTCCTAAAAGTTAGGATTGCCGTTAAAAAAATTATATCGATGACAGCATTTTGGACCCTCTCTATAACATATTCTTACATCAGAAAGATCGCAATTTAAAATCGATCAACCCGAGCGAAAAAACTGCCTTTGATTTACTGAATACATTCCAGGTTGAACTGGCATTGTATGATAATAATAATGGCTATTTTAATAATTGAAAAACCTAGTTATGGATGAACGCAGAGTGATCATGGCAAAATTTAACTGGTTTAGAATATGTTATATGGACTAGAATTATTAACGGATGGTCAAACAGCGAAATTATTATTTTTATTATAATTTCGATTCCGAAGACCTTGAGGTAGTATATAATATATAACTGCAAGACCTGATGAGTTGATTCAGGAAAAGATAACCTCGAATATTTGTCTGCATTCCCAGAGAAGAACTCGATTGGAATAAACTCACAAGAGCTCGATAAAAACGACAAATTTGAAGCTAGTTCTTCGTGAAGAATCCTCAAAATAGTGAAGATTTGATGCGAAAGACGCACTTAACAAATAGTGAGCTTATAAATAGATTTATTCGGAACAGGTTCCCTATTGCGTGATACTGATAATATGTAAATCCCAAGAAAGCGGTGTTTTCCCATCTACACCTTCCTCTCGGGTCTTCCTAACCGGCTCATATGGATAATATTCGCGGTTTATGTCGTTATCATTTGTTGGTGAAGATCAGTTCGAACTGTGGATGCACTCCAAATGCATCACCATATTTTGGAGTGTTGGTGAAGTTATCTTTTTGGATAGTGCTTTTGAATCTACAAAATGGATCTACCCCCTGAAGAGATTATATGGAGGCAGTTGTACGAAAAAATTAAGAGATCGAAAGGCAAAACATCCACGAAAAAGTGAGTTTTTTTGATCAGGTGAAATCAGGAAAACATCTCAATATTTTAGAATCAATTTGTGTCAATTAAAATAGTGAAACTGATTTTAGGTACTAATAATTCAAAATTCATCATCGAATCAACATTTATTGAGACGGGTATCTATTTTACGATACCATGCACCTTTGTCTATGCCATGCACTGTGAATTCCCTACTCCCTTTATAAATAAGTTTATCAGTTCCTTTAGTGAAATCTAGTATGAAAAAAATATAGCACTCATAGAGCTTTCAGTTTGAATATTGATGAATAAAAACTCTTGAAATTCTTGAGCAGAAATTGTTAAAATATATATACTCCTTAATACTTACAAGCGCATGAGACTAGCTCAAATAGTTTTCAAGTAATATAATTCATAATTTTGTGTGACGTTAAGTATATCACACTCTTTTTGCTCTTGGGCCTTTTCTGGAAAGTAACGTTAAAAAAATTAGGCAGAATAACACCAGTTATAACATCTTTTTCGAATTTTTTTCATCTCTAATAAACTCTTCATTTTGAATTTCTTCAACCGTTGGCGGTCACATTGTTATTAAGTATCATTCATAGATAGAAACAGGCAAATAAGTGTTTCATTGTTTCAAGTTCTGCAGGGTTTATCGAAAGTTGACTTGAAAGTTATTATATTTCATATTAATTAATTTTCAGTTCTCTAAAACTGGATAAAAAGTAGAGATGGTTCTTGAGATGATTATTGAAATAGCCATCCATTATCCATTTATTATATTTAATTATTATAAATTTTCAAGAATATATGAATTTATTTTCAGACATAAAATTCAAATCTGATTTTTTTTTCATTAATTTCGATACCCTGCTGTATCGAGGACAAATCTGAATACAAAGTTAATCTATGTGATTCTGAATATTTTCGGCTATTTTTATACTATATCTCCTTTGTTTTCTCAAATTTCAGTGCCTATTAACTTTCGCATAAACCGATAGTCACTGGTATTCGTGTCCTGACTTTTTAAATAATCAACTATGTAGTGGCAAAGAGGACAGGGGAAATAAAAATCCTTAATGAGATGCCGACGTTTCGACCTTTACTTCTGGTCTTTTTCAAGGATATTCATATGGATTATCCCTCATAATATTCTGAGGTGGACATAAAACTGTGTCGTCAATTCTTTTAAAAACTCAATATAAAGGTCCATTTGTCAATAGATAAAATAAAGTAAAAATAAAATAGAGAAAATCTTTCATATGTACAGGGTGGGCAAATTTCGATGTTTTAGCACTACAGCTTTTAAACCAGAGGAGATAGACAAAATCTGATACCCCATTCTCGTTCTCTTTTTCTGAGGATCTTACAATAGTAGTAGTCATTTTTGGACACTTTCTTTTGTTTTCGAGTTATAAGCAAAAATTGGAAAAATGGCGATATCGAAATAAATTTATATCTCCGCTAATACTGATGATAGAGCTCTGAAATTGAAGCATTATACAGGCACTTTTTTACGTAGAATCCAGTGGCGTGCTCGCCTTTTTAGCAGGATTTTTAATTACGGAGCTATGACCCAAAGTTATGTTTTTTTAAATGGGAACAATAGTTTTATGTGCAATTTTTTGAAAGCCTAATTTTTAATGATTCCAAAAATATATAACAGCATATGGTTTGTATCAATATAAATAATAGAAAATGGTCAAAAACATTTTTTCCCAATATTTCTATGGTTTCAACTTTAGACGACCACAGAAAAATAGAGTTTCCTATAACAAAAGCAGTCTCCTTCCGGCAATGTCATTCTTTCTATGCTTTTTCCCAATTTCCACAAAATTTGAATCCAGATATATTTAATAAATTTTCATAATAAAGAAAGGACTTATAGAAGGAGACACTGGTAATCATACGATGCTTCATTTTTCTATGCTCATCAAAAATTGAAACCATAGAAATATTGAGAAAAAGGTTTTTGACCATTTTATATTATTTATAATGATACAAACCCTATGATGTTATATATTTTTGAAATCAGTAAAAATTAAGCTTTCAAAAAACTGCACAGAAACCTAGTGTTCCCATTTAAAAAAACATAACTTTGTGTCATAGCTTCGTAATTAAAAATCCTGCTAAAAAGGCGAGCACGCCACTGAATTCTACGTAAAAAAGTGCCTGTGTAATGTTTCAATTTCAGAGCTCTATCATCAGTATTGGCGGAGATATAAATTTATTTCGATATCGCCATTTTTCCAATTTTTGCTTATAACTCGAAAACAAAAGAAAGTGGCCAAAAATGACTACTACTATTGTTAGTTTCTCAGAAAAAGGGAACGAGAATGGGGTATCAGATTTTGTGTATCTCCTCTGGTTTAAAAACTGTAGTGCTAAAACATCGAAATTTGCCCACCCTGTACATATGTCAGATAATACGGAATCTGGTTCAGTTGTTTGTTGTAGGAAATGAAAGATTTTCTCTATTTTATTTTTACTTTATTTTATCTATTGACAAATGGACCTTTATATTGAGTTTTTAAAAGAATTGACGACACAGTTTTATGTCCACCTCAGAATATTATGAGGGATAATCCATATGAATAGCCTTGAAAAAGACCAGAAATAAAGGTCGAAACGTCGGCATCTCATTAAAGATTTTTATTTCCCCTGTCCTCTTTGCCACTACATAGTTGATTATTTATAAGCCGATAGTGTTGAAAATGATGACCCAAATTTTAATGTCAAGTTTCTCTAGCAATACCTATCAATACCTAGGATGGTACTATGAACACAATTATTTTATCAACAAAGAATAAAATAAAAATGAACAATAGTGTATATAGGTATAAAAAAGAAATGCTTTTAAGAAAATGATTAGAACAAACTTTCACATATTGTACAACATTATCGAAACCTCTATCACAATCTATATGGGATATAAAATATAAACTATTAAATTTTCCTCGTTTTCCTTGGGATTTCATATTCCTAGAAATGCCAAAGGAATGAAATTCATGTAGACAGCTAAGTAGAAATTGCTTTTAATGATACAGTAATCTCAATTGATTATTGTTTATTCTTCTTATGGCCTTCATAATAAACTTTTGTATTAGTTTCAATTATTCTGAGAACAATTGATTCTGAGATTCATTGATTATAAAAATGAACTTCTTTGTAGCTTTATAAACACCCTAATTGCTCAACAGACTATTGTAGGTGTGTACTTGAAAAACGTTCGAAATCAGAATATTGTATTGAAAGTATTTTCTTGATTGACTGGCAACTTCAAAGTCGAAAGAATTGACTAGTTGATGAGGAAATTCAGATGACAAGGCTTCTGAGTTTTTTCGTGCGTGAATGAGAAAAACATCTCGAGAAAACTAATTTACCTTCGAATATTTGATGATTTGATTGATTCTTTTAATAAGAGACCAAAAAATCTTACTTCAAGATTGCACTGAGATTGTAAGAGAAGAGATTATGCTCTTAAAAATTGCTTATTAAATTTTGTATCATAGGTACGGTTTGCTTGATAAGTATCAGTGACATCAACCTTTATGGTAATTTTTCAGTTTCAAAATGGATTTTTCTTCTGATAGGTATATATGTCACTTGAAAACCAAGTAGAAATTTTGATATGGATCGCTTTCTAAAGAAGAAAGAAGCTTATGCTAGTGAAATTGTTTGTTCTTCCATTTCCAGTTACATTATTCATTCAAATTCAATCGCGAATTTATATTTATTAATTCACAATAATGTCAAAAGAAGTTGGGCAAGTATATGAATGGAAGAAAGTAGGTAAGAGTAATTAGATTTTACTTCTTTACAATGTAAAAAACTGTTAAAGATTTTCACGTCTTCATTCCAAACACTCTGCATGTAATTACACAACATTTATGATATTATTGATCACAGCGAGGGTATTTTCATTTGAACAGAGTAGAAATACGACTAATCTTTTCTTAATCACTCTCATTTTTTCAAATTCTTATCGTGAATTTGACATTACTTGTGGATGAATATTACTCAAAGTTCGGTGTATTCGCTTCATCAAATATTAGCTTTACAAACGCAATATAAGCATGATAGCAATTATCATCATTATCATGATTAGTTCTACGAGAATATAATCTGCATATAAGTATAAATTTATCATTGTTTGCATACATAGGTTTATATGTGCCATCATTATTGTAGGTACAGTGATTTTTAGCATTATGAATCTAATGGGAAGAGTATCTATTATGCGTTTTCTCTGTATTGTTATGTCACTCATTTTGTGAAATATGTAATACATATCTCCTATCTCCCATAAACAGCGATATGTATATAACTGTGGAAAATTTCAACAAAATAGGAAAGGAAAACGCTAACGAAAATCCTGCTTTATTATGGAAGATCACCTAATGCAAATATGTTTTCATTTATATTATATTTACTCTATATTGAATATGCAGTCATTCCAGTTACACACTATGACATTTTCAATGGTATTGTCTGTAAGAGCATGCACGCCTTCTTACACGGTGGTACAACTCGATTTTCCGACTTTAAAATGAAAATGTGGAAAAGTGCTCGGACCCGTCAATTTCTGATTCCACTTTTTTTCAACCCCTTGATTTTGAATAGGGATGGGGGGTGTTGCGATAACTTATTTTGAAGATACCTACCTTAGTCTATGGTGAATTTTTAAGAACGTTACAAGTGTGTCAAAGCTATTATAGTAGTAGTATTGAAATAGTGTATTCCGTAGAAGAAAGAGGGTAGAAATGATAAAATTATTTTTTAGAAATAACGACTCTGCGCGAGAAACAGCGGCTTTATTCAACGAATGACATTATGGAAAAAATGTATCCGCTGCTTACCTTATACTGACGGTTCAGTAGGAAACAAAAAGAGGGTGTATGAAGAGACGAAAAAAGGGACGTGGCTCCCTTAGGTTATGTAGCAATGGGTCTTACCTTTAGTACTAGGAAATTGTCCGATTTTTCTAGTGTTTCACGTACCTAACAATCATGAGAATCCTTAAACAACATAAATCCATCCTTATAAGATACGATTGGATCAGGAACTGAATGAGAATGATTCCGATCGCCGACTCCAGTTCTGTGAAATGGTCAGTGAAATGATTAACGGTAATCAAAACTACATGTTCGATATCTGTTTGTCGGACGAGTGTTCATTTAACCTCAACGGCATTGTAAATCGGCATAACTGTCGGTATTGGTCAGATGAAAATCCAAGATTATTTCTTGAGGGGCATGGTGGATATTCAGCTTGCCCAAAAAATAAAATCTTTGGGCGGGTATTTTAGGAAATTCACCTAATCAGCGCACCACCTCATTTTGTTCAACAATAAGGATGGATTCAGATGCATACCACCCGCTGATATGAATATCAACAAGTGTTACGATCTTAATTGAACTAGCCAATTTGCCATCGTCAAGGCCCCAAATGGAGTAGGTACGCCCCATCGAAGAAAAGCAGATGCTGACCATTACTCAGTAGCGCTTGCCAGTATTGAATAAGGGTCCATCAATTCCAAACGTTCTCCATCGGAGAAAAGAGCTATGTTGCTCTGATGAGGTCAAATGAGACCGAAACCATGGTCAGCATCTGCTTTTCTTCGATGGGGCGTACTCCATTTGGGGCCTTGACGATGGCAAATTGGCTAGTTCAATTCAGATCGTAACACTTGTTGATATTCATATCAGCGGGTGGTATGCATCTGAATTTATCCTTATTATTGTATTCATTGCCTCACCGTTTAGGCGTGATCCTTCTTATTATCATTTTGTTCAACGTTGCGTCAAGATGAAAATTTTCCTCACGCCTAGATTGGAGGAAGGGGACATATAGAGTGGCCACCCAGATCACCTCATCTGGCTCTACTGGACTATTTTCTATGGGGTCACCTGAAATCCAAGATTTACGCTTCCCAGCCTGAGTCACTGGATGATTTGCGAACTCGGATCTCGGATCATTAATGAATATCGTCAAATTACACCAGAAATCAGTAATGTACGATAACTTTTCAGGCAAACTTATAAATACTGCATGGAAGTGAATGGTGCCCATTTCCAGCATTCAATAAACTAATCACAAAACTTAGTAGGTACTCTTCCACTATTTTACCTGTCATTTCGTTATCGATGGAAATTTTGAAGCGAAATCTTCAACATGAGGTACCACAACACCCTCATCCCTATTAAAAACCAAGGGATTGTGCTCACCCCCGTTAGGGAGTTGCAGTTACGGGAGTGCAAAGAGCAGAAAAGTTGTTCCCAGTCGAATCAGAAATTGACGGGTCTGAGCGATTTTCCACATTTTCATTTCAAAGCCGGAAAATCGAGATTTTAAGTTTTCCTTGGACCACACTGTATAATCGATTTTTGTCATGTATGTAGAAAGTAAGTTCTAAATCCGTTCTCACAAAAGCACTGTTTATTATGTTGCGAGTGACAATGCAAATCACAATGATTAAGCCTTCGTTAACCCTGCCTTATCCGTTGATGCAAACGAGCATTAAGAATTTGTTTTTCCTTTGCGGAAATTCAACCGTTGCAAGGTTGAACACCTAGCGCATATTAGTGAATAAAATTGCGGTGCGGCTACACACTAACCTAAGCGAAATGATCTAAACTTGACCACGATATGAAGCGAAATCAAAACATCTTTCACCTTGGACGGAACATGAACTCGGCAACGAAATGTTTTACTATTCGCAATAACATTATACGAAACTTTTAATAAGCAACGGTTTGAGAGTGATTACTTCATGTTCTCATTATAGCACAACTTGGACAACAATAGTCTTCTTGAATCAGATGATTATTATCATTCATACTTGTTTGAAGTATCTAACATAATCATAATGTGTAGAAATAAGTCTATCGAACCATTTATACTTACCTATATCGACAAGATGAGTGAAATGCGAAAGAAGCTGTAGTATTGTGGGTTTACCGGTTGGGTAGGTGGTGTTACTTTATATCCGATTTCAGTTCACAAGGTCGAAGTGTGTGTCATAGTTGTGAAAAAGCCCTCATCTCATAGACAAGAGAGGTTGTGACTCCTCATCCGTGTATTTACCCGTAAGTAGGAAAATCTAATTCATAGTGCAAATAAGTTCAGTGTTTGGTAATCGTTCGTGTGATCCGCCAGAGCCTGAGACAATCTCTATTTTCGTTCGGTTTTAAATTTAGACCATCAGTTCACCACCCATTCTGAAAGATGGATATGGAGACAGAGGACCTCATGTGGAAACAAATCTACAACAAGTTGATGGAAACGAAAAAGTCTGAGGAGGAGAAAACGGAACATGAAATCAGGTATGCGACAAATTCGGTGAAAAACCATACATTTATTCGCTCAGTTCAAACCGTTGGGTATAAGAATAAACGTCCACACCAAACAACCTATATATTTCTGTGAAATTTCATTAGTACCCGTGTATTTTTCAGTCTTCAGACTAAAGAACCTTCGAAATTGGATATAAATTTTTAGTGAATAGGTATGCTATGAATGATCATCAACACACAGACTGTTTAGTACATGTTCATTGCCTTATCCGTTCGTCTAGCCATATAAGACATTCTAGAAGTTTTTTACTGAATATATTGAATTCTAGAAGACATAGAGAGGTTCTACCAAAAACAAACCGAAAAATTCAATTGAATGAATTTTTTGTAAAAATTATAATTGAAAAACCCTATCAATAAAAAGGTAGGAATGAAAGGATCAAAAAAGCCGTTGAACGTGCATCAGTCAATATCAATCAAACATGCGTCATTTCTATTTTTACAATGCATTTTCTTCGATCTAAGTCACAATAGCACAAATAGGGGGCCCTTCACACCATCATTTTTTATTCTTAAAATATATTTTGTGCTTGTATATAATCTGATCAGAATATTATCTAGGAAACTAACTAATTAAGGTAGTATAACGTATAACCTAAGGAATCAAAACATTTATAAACTGAGTCAACAATCAAAATAAGTGATGATATACAGCATGTTCAATTCAAAAAACAACCTGTATATTTCAATTTATCACAGATATGTAGATTTTTAACAGCCGTGTACAGCTTTTATACACTTAAGGTATTTTTTTAAAGCCTGTATTTTTTTGAAATAATAATAGACCGTTCTGGTAATCTTTTTTTTACAAGCGTGCGCGTTCAACCCTTTTCCGTACTCATTGCAAGCCGCAAAGATTCACTTTTCCAACCGGTGCGGGAAAAACCCCTGCTATTTCTGAATAGATAACTTCTTCGGTTGAGAATGAGAGAATCCCTGAAAACGGCTGGCGAATGCTCGCCGAAACGTTGAATGAAAGTGTAGGAAGTACCCTAAAATTATTTTTTTCAACAAGCGTGCGCGTTCAACCCTTACCTTCCCATGCAGACGCATTTCAAGTCGCAAAAAGTCAATTTTTCGCACTCAAATATTATAGAGTAAATTGAATTCTGCCACAATATTAAAATTCAAGGAGCGTTTAGAGCGTTTTATATATTTATCATTCTTCAACTGACTGTTTGAATTTAGGTCTAAGTCTAGATGAAATAACTACCTCGCAATATCCGAATATAAGACTTATACCAAAATATTCAAGAAAAATTTCGATTTATATCAATTCAGTAGAACTGGAATAAATCATATACATATTTCAACCAAGCTAATTACGATGAGAAAGAAGTTTTCTATTCAATAATTTGTAACAACTCTTTGATTGAATTTACATCATACAGATATACTTCCTCCCTAAATTATGCGAAATAAAATTTTCAGTGGTTATATAATTACAAAGAATAACCTCCTTCGGTAATAAATTAGAGACCGAAGATGTTTAAAATCAAAGAACTTGGATTTTTTGTAATTATTTTTGAATTGAATCATTTGAAATATCCAATATCTAGAACATCCAAAATTGTAATTGTCCTCTGCTCACATAACAGATTACATCATACAGATATACTTCCTCCCTAAATTATGCGAAATAAAATTTTCAGTGGTTAATTACAAAGAATAACCTCCTTCGGTAATAAATTAGAGACCGAAGATGTTTAAAATCAAAGAACTTGGATTTTTTGTAATTATTTTTGAATTGAATCATTTGAAATATCCAATATCTAGAACATCCAAAATTGTAATTGTCCTCTGCTCACATAACAGAGTAGTTCCTCTGCTGAACTAATAATCGATTTGGCAACATTGCTGGCCTTAGAGCTAAGGCGCAAACTCAATGAAGACACCGAACAAATCGATTTCTTCGATGGTCGGAGTTCATAACCTTACATTTTTGCAAGGTCATGATAAATGACATCTGACATCTTATTTATTCAATTATTATTGTGTCAAATTGATGAAATGGATTAATAGGGAATTTTATTGATCATAATGACCAGCCATTCATGTTATTGATACTCAGTCAGTTCCATCGTGCTCGGCAATCATTGTATTGAAGAAAAAATGCTTCCCAGGGTTCTGAAAACATACAATCGTTGTTCAATCAATAATAGGAACATCATGGATATTATGTATCCAATTAGAAATTTATCACAGTTACCTCTAATAAAACAGCGAGCGTATATTGATGGAGAGTGGGTTTGTGCCGCAGACGAAAGAATATTCACTGTATCGAATCCAGCTAATGGTGAAATTATTTCTAAAGTTCCAGATATGGACGAGAGGGATGTTGAATTAGCTATCAAAGCAGCTTCATCCGCTTTTGTAGAATGGAAAAATACAACTGCTTATGAACGTTCCAGAGTGATGAAAAAATGGTATGATCTCATGGTAAAACATAAGGAAACAATAGCTCAAATTATAACTCTAGAATGTGGTAAACCTTTTGCTGAATCAAAAGCGGAAGTAAATTATGGAAATTCTTACATTGAGTATTATGCTGAAGAAGCAAGACGAATAAATGGTGAAATTCTTCAAAGCACTTATCCAACGAAAAAGTATTTTGTTGAAAAACAACCTATCGGAGTTGTTGGATTGATAAGTGCTTATAATTTCCCATTAGCTATGATTACAAGAAAATTAGCTGCAGCTTTAGCTGCAGGTTGTACTTGTGTTGTCAAACCTGCGACTGATACACCCTTAACAGCTCTTGCAATGGCAGAACTGGGGCATGAGGCTGGAATTCCAAAAGGTGTAGTGAATGTTATCACAAGTTCTCATGCTTCAAATCCACCTGTAGTTGATTTTATGTGTAAAAGCCCAGATATAAGGGGAATATCTTTTACTGGCTCAGTTCAGGTTGGTAAAATTATTAATGAAAAATGTGCTCCCTATGTGAAACGGGTTAGCTTAGAACTTGGAGGAAATGCACCCTTTATTGTGTTTAATTCAGCTGATGTAGATGTTGCTGTGCAAGCTGCAATTGCCTCAAAATTCAGAAATTCTGGCCAAACCTGTGTAGCACCTAATAGATTTTTGGTACAGGATGGAATTTATGATTGTTTTGTGGATAACCTCATTGTTGAGATGAGAAAATTGAAAATGGGTGATGGTTCTCAGGGTGATGTTAAAATTGGCCCAATGATAAATGCAGCACAGTTAGAAAAAGTCCGTCAGCTGGTAGATGATGCCATTTCCAAAGGAGCTAATTGCATTCTTGGCGGAAAGAGGGCGCCACTTGTGGGAGATTTATATTATGAACCTACAGTTTTGACTGATGTGCGGGAAACTATGAAGCTTTACATGGAAGAAATTTTTGGACCTGTTGTTAGCATTGTGAAATTCAGAACAGAAGAAGAAAGTTTATTCATTGCTAATCAACCCGATGTTGGACTTGCTGGATATATTTTTTCCAGCGATATTAGTCAAATTTTCAGAGTAAGCAAGAATTTGGAAGTCGGAATGGTTGGTGTCAATGAAGGGATCATATCTGCTGCTGAAGTTCCATTTGGGGGAGTCAAAAAGTCTGGTATTGGGCGAGAAGGTGGCCATAATGGTATAGAAGATTATATCGATTATAAATATGTTTGCATAGGAAATTTAAGATTTTAATAAATCAGCAAAGAGCTTGTTATTTTTGAAGTAAGCAGTATTACCTAATGAAGCTATCTCTAACAACATCTTCTGCTTCATAATTTTTTGTTTTTTAGGTAGTCTTGAAATTGTATTGAGTATTTTGGAAAATTTAATATTTATTAACCGATTTGAATGATGAAAAATGTCATGAATTTTCGATTGATCTAGTCAAAATCATTATCCACATAGTGAAATGACAAAATTATTACAGTGGACATGATTAGCAATTGACTCATCTGAAATTATAACATATATTTACATCATATGTATGTACATATATACTATATCAATACATTTTTGCCATAACATCGTGAGCCTCAATTACTTGCCAGTGCCTTACGATATTTTGGCAAAAATGTGTCGAGATAATGTATTGGTCTTCCATGGTCTGAAGTATCAAAAATAATGTCTTCCATTTATGTGATATGTGTGGTACAACTACAATAAACCAAAGACCCCTCGTCTATATTTGAATTCTGAAACTAGTATATTTGATAGCGGATTCGACCGTGCTTAGTGACTCCATTGTAATATGTGATGTTTATGATTAAATACACCAATCATATATGATAGTTTGTTGTTTTTCTCATTTCACCTTTGATGAATGCTGATCATTTATTGTAAGCTCAGGAACAGAGAAAGGTTATTTACTGAAATTACGTTTTTTGAATTTAGATTAATCCTAAAATTTGTTGCTTCTAACGGTTGTTGCAAAGATTTTTCATAATTCTTCACGAAGCGCAACTTCCCCACCCCCTCAAGGAAGCCACTCGATCTATTCAAGTTTTTTTAAATGGAATAAAGGGTTTCGATTCTTGCTTATTTCCCGAAATTTCGATTTGAGAATTTTTTTTTTTTGTAGCACTCCGATACAAATAAAAAGTCAGTTTTTAGCAAAGATATTACACATTATGTGTAATATCTTTAGTTTTTAGCGACCCTATACGTAACCACTTCGTGTCATGCGCATTGAAAAATGTAACCTTGAAAAAAATGCGATGTCGCCAGGTGCATACTAAATGCCAATGTTTCAGGTAATAGCTGAACTTCAAAGAATTTCCCTTTTTGTGAAATCATGTGCATAAATTTATTATGTGACTGAAGGCGATAAGACGAGTTCAACACCGTATTGGTTTTGTTTGACAAAATCTAACTTGTAAGGGGTATGGTGAATGAAAATATAAAATAAACATTGATGTTGTGGACGATACTTGATGAAAATTCATAATTTGTTATCTCAATCGTCACATAACTCTCGGATAATTACTTAAATATTTACAGTCTAACCATCTGGCGAGATTTCCTGTAGGTACTAGCATAGATTACAAAGATATTTTCGAATCTAAAATCCTTTAGTACCTATATGAAGACTTCCAAAACTTGCGGGGTACGTGCCTTCATCTTGTTTATAACAAACATGAGCATAATTTCTACAGAAAGATGATTCAGAGTGAGAAAACAAAAACATATAGGTATCATAGTTGAGGTATTCACCAAACAAAAAGAAAAAGTTTAAGAGATAAAGAATATAAATCTAAAAAAAAGGTATAGGTAATAGAAGTATTATTTTCGTGTTATTCTGATACTTATTCATGAATAAATTAGTTTCAAGTTACTCAAACCCAATTTGAGTTTGTTTTCATTTCACTGATGATTTATCGTTTTAGTCAGTTAATTTGTATATATTTGTTTTTATTGCAAATAATAAATACTTTATTTTCCATTTTCGATGAGGTTTATATTCATATATACCTATATATTTTTATTGTGTAAGTTCAGGAGTATAGAAGCAGGTGCCCTAATTTATTCTGTCTCCGGGTCTATGTTTTGAAGTTACGCCAATATCGAAAAAAATTTCTTTATAGAAAGTCTCGCTTTTTTGAAGTATATTTACTGACGCCAGCTCTCGGGGTCACCAAAAGATGAAGAGATCTGTTGTCAAAAAACATGATACCGTTCAAGAACTTAACTCAATATAGAACTCGATGCGATTGATTTTTTATCTGATAACTCTGCTGTACCTAATAGTTTACATATTTGCTTCCAATCATCATGCGCTTCATTTTAAAATGGAGCAGCTTATGTGGGGTTTTTCACACGTGTTCGAACTGGAAATACGCGGTCAAAGTTTGAAATGATGTAACTTCATTTTTGTGGATTGCTCTGTTTGAGTGAGCTGACTCAGCTAGCACTAGCATGAACATAAAAAATGGAAAATAATTAATAGTCAATAGGATGATGGGATAACGAAATAACTCAGTTTGACCGATAATATTATCTTATTTGCATTACTAATAATTATATGTGATTCGATGACCAGGGAAAGAAATTCCTTTGTACCCTTATCAAGAAAAAATTTATCACTTCCAGTGAGGCGGGACTATATTGCACATTTATCAGGTGAATGTAAATATCCTGTATAGGTCGCTTTAATTTCGGAAATTTCATTTTAATTATCAAATGCAGTCAATATTTTTTTCCAATATGTATCAATTTTCATTCAACTTATATCAAATTTAACTTAGAAAAATGCCTATCATAGTAGTACTAATAGTTGTTTGTTATATTCAACCCAGGATTCAAGAAATCGACGGTGGATTCTTCGAAAAGTTTGGCTCCTTATTCAGAGAAAACGCTGAATTGGCAATATCCCGAGAAGAAGAAGAGAAGGAAGATGTAGCTAATGCAGCTGCTCTAGCAACTTCTGCTGAGGAAAGTGATGTTCTTCCTGCAGACACTGAAATAGAAGCCGATAGAATATCTTCCTCGTCAGATTCGGAATCTAATGAGACTAGCGATAAGACTGAAATTATATCTACAGCCCTTAATGTGAGTATTGACCTATGTTTTTGAAGAATTATTTCAATGATCTGCATTGAACATTTCAGTAAATGTCCTACATATTAGTTTTTTCATATGAAATGCCAAACATAGAGAATATAGTAAATGGTTTGTCTTGAAAGTTACATTCCGTAATCATATTGATAGAAATTATGATAGTCCTAATATGTTCACAATAAAAATGTGAAAAAATAATCAAATTGAAAAGTTCTTTCAAATGGTGGTAATTTGGGGAATTGTGAGAGAATAATGCTGGGTGTGCTAATATTGTATCAAAACTAGTCTACAAAAATTTATTGGAAAGTTTTAGGAAGCATTGACCACTGCGTTTTCTCAAACATGCAAAAAAGTAGATGATGTGTAGGTAATGGTACCTACTATATTGAAATATCTTATTGAATTGTCATGTGAAATTACGATGCAATCTCATGTAGTTTTTTGAAGTGAGTAGGTACCTTAAACTCCATAAGAAGTGTTTTGAATCCGTTATTGCGTTTTGAGTCCGGTGTTATCGTTAAGTTAGAAATGCTCTATAAATGAGGGTAAAATTAGAATTCTAATTGAAAACCTAGCGTTCACACGATAACATTTCGAGTGGATGAAATTATAGGGATTGCGAATTCAATATCTGCTGAAAGCTGATTGACGTAATGATCACCTAAGTTCTAATTATATCTTGAACGAATGATTGATACACGTTTGAATCAGTTGAGTCATAATATCTAAGCGTAATGTCCAGCACTTTGATTCCATTGGCATTCCTTAAATGCCTGTGCGGTGTGGGGGTTGTCAAATTTGCATTTCCATATGATTTTTTAATGAACAGGTAACTTCCAGGTTAATAATCTATAAAAGTCTGATGGCATGAGTGGAAATGTAAATTTTTGAAATTAATTTGCTTCCACAAAGTTTGATACCACATTGTACGAAGAATTATCTCTGAAAACACTTGTTTGAGTCATAAGTCTGAATTTCCTTATAGTTGGGGAATGCAGGCCCGGATCTACGATTTTTTCTGACCGGGGCAAAAATTCATGATGGCGCCCCCCCCCCCCTTCTAAGGTTCGTAGGAAAAATCTAATTGCATATTCGTCATCGCTTTCAACCCGAGTTATTTTTTTCACTAGTTCGAGGTCGTATAGATTATGCAATTCGATTTTTCCTAAGATGAGTACTTTGGGAAAAAAATCACTCTTATTTTTTTCCCATTGTTCCATCAGAAGATATTTTTTCTCATTATTCCTTTAAAAGTTATTCTTTTCCCAAAATACTCCCAAAAATTGCATATTCGTAATCTACGACCTCGAATTAGTAAAAAAAATGACTCGGGTTGCCATCGTTCGAAAAATAAAAAAGTTTGTATTTACAAGAATGTCGTTTGCAACCCGCCCTCGTCTATCGTTTTTACCCGCGCTTCATGAACGAAATTATTCCGAACAAAAATTTATTTTTTTAGCTATATATGTCGACCCGGATCATTTTACATATTAATTCAAGGTCGAAGATCACGAATATGCAATTAGATTTTTGGAGGATCTGTATTTTGAGAAATAAATCACTTTTAGTGCAAAATTTCGGAAATATTGGTCAACTTTGAGGAGCTGTAGCAGCTAGAAAAAAGGCATTAGTCATATGCTGTTTTTTTGGTGCTGAATTGGTTCTTTGCAAATATAAAAATCCACACTTCATTCATCTATCACGAACAGTTCAGATTTTATGAATTTTTCCGCGAAGGTCCAAAATTTCCGATTTTCCATCGACCATAACTTGAAAAATGATTTTTTTTTTTAATATCTGTTTGCATATTCGTGTTCTACGCCCTCGAATTAGTGTACAGAATGAAGTCGGTTTTGATCGGAGACCAAAAATATTTTTCAAAAAATCGCCAACTCTGTATATATTTCATTTTGTGACAAAATTTTAAAACACTCAATTTCGTGAAACTTTTGTATAAGACATTTTTTTGTACCTCTCTTAGTAACAAAGTTAAAGGGGGGCTCATATTATGGTGAAAAACTCGGTACATCTATGGAAAATTTGAAAAAATTTCAATCTTACCGATTTCCACCAAAATTGGTGTTTTTACTAAGGCATAGATTACGAATATGCAACCAGAATTATGCTGAAAGGATTAGTTTTCAAGTTATTGTCTATAGAAAATCGGAAATTTTGGCCCTTACTTCCAGATGAGAAGGCGATGAGTCGGCAGGCAAAGAAATTACTGCTTGCGACGCAGTGTGAACATATCAGATCTTTCAACCTATTTCACCCAAGTGTGGCGGTCATTCGTAGATGACTGAATAATATGCAGTTAATTGATCCCTCATTGATTTTAGGCATAGTGATGATATATCATGTTTCCATTCTACACTTTCCATTTTAGAACTAGGAAATTAATTTTTTCCGAGAAAATCAAAAGTAAAAAAATTTTAACCTCTGGTTGATTTTGGCGCCCCCTTGAGCTGGCGCCCGGGGCAAGCGCCCCGCTTGCCCCCCCCTAGATCCGGGCCTGGGGGAATGGGGAGCCGAAGAGGAAAATTAGAGATTTACTCGAGCGTGTCAGATTCAAAGATAATATCTTTGGTCAGATTAATATAAGGGGACATACCTTGGACCCTGTAGAGTACCTCTACCCTCTACCCAAAATTAGACCTTTATATAGGCGGAATTGTCTAGGACAGCCGGTCAGAATAGTAGAAAAAAACGATCATTGTACATTCTCGAGCGTGTCAGATTAAGATATACGTGGTTAATTACATGTTGAAAAGTATATATTCTCTTAATCTGACAATTTAAGCGTGTCGAAAATTTGTGGGAGGGCACCAATGTTGCAAAAAAAAAAGTCACGTGTACATTCTCGAGCGCGGTGGCTTTTTTTCTTATTTTGAAGCTAATGATTTAGGAATAAAGGAAAAAATATAATCTGACAGTTTTAGCAAGCCGAAACAATGAAAATTGGCCATAAAGATCACAAAAATAAGTTTTTTTGAATTATCTCCTCTCGTGGGCTTCAAATCTTTTTCGCATTCCTCATAAAAGTTGTAGAGCATAACATTTTCTACAAATTTTGTCCTAATCTATTTTTTCTACGTTCAAACGTTTTTGAGATATGTGGCGATTAATGCGAGGAGGTTAGTGATACATGCTGAAGCGACAATTCACTCGTTGGAAAATAATACATTCCAAGGTTCAGTCAGAGACAACACTAAAATTTTCGTGACTAATTTCGAAATTGTCATCATAGAAATACCTAACTCGAGAACAGTTAAGAGTATGTATGTAAAATTGCTTCAGCCAAAAGTTGTGTAGAATTTTATTATCTACAACTTTCAATCAATACAAAAACGATTAGAGGTACAGGAAGGGGAATATTCGAAAAAAAGCATTTTCATCACCTTCCAAGCGTCAGATTGAGAAACCCCCCCTGATTAGTGTCAGATTAATGGGTCAACACGTCTACAACATCGAGATTAACCATCTGTATGAAAATCTCACGCTCGAGGATGTACAAGTAACGATTTTTTTTTATATTTTCAAAGAACTGCTGTGACCTTCCGTCACGCCCAAATTGTCAGTTCCTTGAAAAGTAGCTTCGTTTAGGTCCAATTAACATATCCTCCAAAAATCTGACACATTCGAGAATTTTTTTTTTACCATTTTCAACACTTCCGTATGGCCAGTCCCACCGCGCAAACTGTCAGATAAGCATGAATTATTTATCAGAGACACGTAGGGCATATACAGTATCTTAATCTGACACGCCCGAGTATGTACACCTGACGATTTTTTTTTACATCTTTGAGACCCTGCAGACGCTTTCCCCCACCGCTGAAAGTGCATACATCATACAACCTTTTTTTCTTGCCACCATTTAATCTTCAAAATCCACTAGGTCTCCACGATTCTCGAGTAAATCCCGATTCAGCATCGTCGGCTCCCCAACTATTCCTTACTGTAATAAATCTTCTTATTCTTCAACTGAAAAGTTGATTTATTTCTCGCTTTTTCAAATAATTCCCACCAAATTCACCCTGCTCTATTGCTAAATTACAAGGTTTTCTCAAATCTGCAAAATATATTTGATATCTCATTAAAATTGAAAGTTAATGGTAGTGGTATCAAAAAATATGTCTTCCTCTTCGTTTTAAACATGTACCAACTTGGTTCCACGCTTAATCCCAATCCTGTATGGCTATGAAGGCTACGAGGACAGGTACTGCGATGACCGTGGTTACTATAGCAATGTGTATCAATTGGCTACGAAGATTAAGATCATAAAGGCACTAGTGCAAGGGGTCAGGCTACGAAGGGTACTACTACAAAGGGTATTGATTTGAAGGCTGTGGTTACGAATATTATAGCTACGAAGGCTATGCCTACGAATGATAAGGCTTCGAAGGTTATGGCTACGAAGGATAAAGCTACGAAGAGTTAGATTACAATTGCTATGACTTCGAATATTATAAGGACTACAGCTACGAGAGGTACTTCTTGGCAAGCAACAGGGACCACGAAAGAGAGAAAGGGAATCCCGGAAACTTCTCTATTTAAACCTTTTTTCGATATTAATTTTGAGTTGTTACAACAACTACAACAACAACTTACAGGTTTCATTAATTGTAATTCATTCGAATTTGAAGGATTATTGGTTTATATTCCATATATTCTGAATAAATTGCTGAGACAACCCTGTTCCAGGTACACACAAGTCTGATAGGTTAAGAACATATCGATTTCTCACGTTATTTCGCAGCACAGTTAACGTCAATGAATTGGTCTTTGGTTGAGTGAAAAGATGACCTGAATATCGGCAATCTATATTCACCGCCTTAATCGAATTTTTGTGAAATTCCCTGACGAAAACAGAATGCTGCAAAATATCCGTCTGATACGAAGCTTTACAGGAATAGATTTGGCACCGGTTGTATCAGTTCCGTTCGAACGATCTACCCTGTTGGTGTTTGACCGTTCGCCCGTATGAGATTATTACAAATAAAATTTTTTTCGTGTCCCGTCCGATTTGAAAAAAATTTGGTTATGCATCCGAGTCTGCCTCATTGTGATCGTGAAAGAAAATGTTGAAGACCTTCCTCTCTCAGCTCGATATCCATAAGACGAATAGCAACAAAACTATCGGTAATAATAATAATAACAATGAACTCCCACGTGTGGTACCAAGGCGGAGAAAATCCTTGCCTAGGAATAATTTTAGGGGTGTCAAAAAGGAAGAAATGGAAAGACAAACAAGTATATACTTGGCCTCTATGACAGTGAGTTTCTGAATTTTTTAATTATTACTTGGTAATGAGTAGTGATTTACTGAAACTCTATTTACTTGGTTGTGAATATTCAGAATGAGGATAAAAAAACAAATATTGTCAGCCAGAAAGCTTTAAAAATATTTATATTACTTTCAGTTTCGAATAAGCTATTTCAATTTAGAAAGTGAGAGTGAATCAAATATCAATTTATAACAAAATTCCATGCAGTTGGAAACTGGGTGATTGAGTGCCAAAATTCATTGAGTTATTTATTTATCATACACTTGCTATAACTATCGAGTGAGAATGGTGAAAGATTTAATACTTTTGATTCAGTTCATTAACTATAGGGACTTCTTTTACAATAACTGCTATCGATATATCCCAAATAATTTTGAATATAGAAAATTTATTGAATTTTGTTTGTGTTTTCATCATCAGGAACCAATGAATGAATTGAAATAATAGCACCAATCACCTCTTTGTTTTGGATAAGGTATCAAATGAAAATAGTATATTTTTGGATGCTTTTTCAAGTGAGATAAAGCTGAAATCAGAAAAGTAAAAGATTTCGTTTCGATATTATTTGATTCTATGCACAAAAAGTCTCCCAAATGCAACCACCCCTCATACAAATATTCGCATAACAAAATCGAATATGTAAAACGAATAATTATTATTATTGGCTTCAAATTAATTTAGTCTTTTATTTCAAAACTTTATTGTTTTTGTTGCCTTCCGCGCAATTCCTAAGAAAATTGTTGAATGGTACCACATCCAAAGATCTTAATGGAAAATATTACCTGAACTTTTATATTTTTGCAAGAAATTTCGTACTGAATGAAGTAGCTATTGCATCACTAGCATCATGCTGAAACTACATGTTTTCAGTTCATATAGTTCAGTTTACCTGTGTCAATTAGTAGGTATCTCATGTTATAGAAATCCCTTTTCATATATACAGGGTTAGAACTATTTATATATAGAGGCTAAGTATAGGAATATATCGAAAACTGTTGAAAATAAGGGGTGGCTTAAATTACGAAAAAGTAGTACTCCAGTATAATCGCTATATAGAATTATGTTTACACACCGAATTTCGTGTAATTATGTCCAAAAACAAATGAGTTATGAAGAAAAAATGATAATCTTGATTTTCAGTTTTTTCGAGATATCTCAGTAACCATCAGAGATATTTTGGAACTGTTGGAACTACCCTGTATTTCTAACGGTTTTCGATGTCCCTGTAGTCCCCCTCTAAATAGTTCTAACCCTGTACATTGCACCCCAGCAGTATTTTCATAGAAGTTCCTCCTGAATATAATCATTCAGTACTAACCACCTTAGACTCGATTACAAAAACTTGATTCTGCTATTCCTCAAAACCGCATTCCAAAAATTAATGATGATCCAAATTAGTCGTCAATCTATATATTATTTTAAAAAATTCGGCTATCCAACTCCTGAACTACCACCAAAATATTCTCTTTTTCACCTTCTACCTTGAAATGTTGTGAAATGAGCAATCCTCCAAGGTGAACGCATATCTGAGTCCCATAAAATTTTCGAAAAACTCTTTCGCAGAACTCTGACATTCGATTGACTTATTCATTCTACAATTTGATCTCATGGTTGTATTGTGAGCTATTTTTATAAATGTCATGTATTTATTATTATCCTTCTTATGAATGTCGAAAGACACTTGCTAAGTGAGCAAAAAATATTTTTACTTTCGACGAATATAATTGCAGAATTTTTCGATAATTATCGACCAAATTTGCATGTTTACAATATTGATTTTCTTCGTTTTTGAATAGTCTGAGCAACGAAACATGAATAGTCTTTCAGGTTACTCTTGGAAGGAAGCAGTTTAATGTCATCTATCTTACTTTGAACTGAACCATGGGTCATATAGAGATCTTTATATTTTTAGACCTTCAAGGAACTGCTAACGTGTAACCTATAGCCACCTAATTATTTCTTTCGCAGGTTGATTAATTGATTTTTTTTCTGTTTGCCTGCCAAAATTCTATTTGCATTTTTTTTACGTATCATAGGCGAATAGATTTTTCAATTGAACTCTAATGTTGGGCTGAAATTACATAATGTGATTTTGAGTATTTTTCAGTGGATGAATGAAAAATACTTTCTATACTTTGGAAGTATAAAACCATTTATTATCAACATCGTTATAAAGAATCGATCTCCAAAGTCTCCTTTTTGCTATCATGTGGTCTTTATAGAAGTGGTCTCTGGGACCTTTACCTCTTTCAATTTATCAATTTTGGCCATCTTGAAATAACTCTTGATGACATCTCATTTCAATAATTCCTTTTATTTTCTACAGGATTTTCTTTTATGAATCTCATTTTTCTCCGAATCTGAGTATTAACTCTGCAGTCCCCAGGCATGATATAGAAAATAGACTTGCATGACAAGGACAATACCTTATATTATGTTCTTTAATTCTGAAACAACGTATATACCATATATGTACCTACTCTTCATGAAAAACTTTGAAAACTTACTTGAGCTCATTTGGTTACAGATCGACGAACTATATTCCGAAATACTATACGAGATTATCCACAATATTGGCTGCGATCTGAGCTGCGACATCGGACAAACTGCCCTCCTCTCTTATGTTCAAGATGCCTTTCATGTTTCCAACGAGTATCATCAGAATATGTTCAATGCCGCCGAACAAAAAGAAGCACCCAAAATACTGCTGAATGTTGAAGTTATAGAAGCCAAAGATTTGGCCCCTAAGGATTCAAATGGACTGAGTGATCCTTTTGTTACTTTGTACCTGACCTCCAATCCTGCCCATAAGTATAATACGTCGATGAAGGAAGGGACATTGTGTCCTTTATGGGAGGAACACTTCGCTCTGTAAGTTCAACTGATTGCAAACTTTTTATCTCAAATTTTACATTTTTTTCCGCCTTCAATTATATTAAGATTACAATATTATTGAGGAGAGAATTATTTATGCGTCTTTTAGAAACCAATAAAGATTTTCGCAATAATTATAACATTTTTTCAATGCACCTTGGAAGTAACCAGTGGTGACTCTCCAGTGGAGACAAAGAAGGCTACGGTTTGAGCCTTCACATGAAAACCTGTATTTTTATTTCTAAAGATTTTTTAAATCAAATGCAAAATAAACTTTTCTCAATAGAATGAAGACTACGTGTAAGTGGTCTACGCAAGAGGTTTCTGTTTCGAAATTTCCTTCATATTGATTTATATTTGTCATTTCCAGACCGTGGACCGATAATGCACTTGATGATACCTTGTGCCTAGAAGTGTGGGACTTTGATCCAGCTGAATCGGTGAAAGAAAAATTCGGCAAAATATTTGACGTGAAAGGGGTAAAAGGCGTAAGGAAATTGATGAAAGAAATTGCAGTTACCGCTGCACATGGTCAGCATGAAAACGAACTGATTGGAAAGGCCAGGGTACCATTAAACGTAAGTACCTGAACATTACCATGACATGTAATATACTTCTAGCGCGAAAAATCCCATGTTACAGACCATTCCAGCTGCAGGAATGACAATGTGGTACAGTTTAGATAAGAAGAATAAAGATACCAAGCAAGGAATCATCAAAGTAAGAATATCTTTCAGTTCGAAAAAAAACACGCTGGTAGCGCAACAAGAACACCGTCATTTGCTTCGTATACTTTTGCTGCACGAGTTAGAAACTTCGAAGGTATTATCAAGTACTATTATAATCTGCAAGGTATCGAACATTTTTATTTTGAATTCCAGGTGGCACCTCACTGGTGGTGTGGTTCATTCAGTCAGCAAGGTGAAGCAATAATAACCCAACACATTATACAGTCCGGTCTTACCCAAACAGAAGCTGCCATTTGTCAATGGGCTGTTTATATAAAGATTCACCAAAATCATGCTTTGAGTTTCGTCTTGTACTCTAACCTATTGGATAAATTGTTGAAACCACTGCAAAGCCATAACGCACTAAGCGATGAAGATATCAAGTTGTTTTGGAATTCAACCAGGAAGTTACTACCCTATTGCTTCAGTGTCATCAGAAAAATTAAGAGAAAACAGGCCGACAAGAATTTGGTGAAGAGCGTAAACGAAGTATTGACCATATTATCCAAAATTATGATGTTGGAGATACCAAGTGACTTCAATCTGTTTCCCAGTACGTTGTATCCGTGGATTCCAGATATTGAGGAAACGAATGAGTTGACGCTCAAGGAGGTTCTGCTAACAGCGATCAAAGTGAGCGCCTCAAATTGGTACGACTACGTTGTGGATAATAATAAAAATTCTGAGTCTACCGATACAGCAAAACTTCAGTTGATCAACAAGGTCTTCAATTTGGTCAGATGCGATTTACAAAAAGCAATCGAATTCTTCGATAAGTCATTTTACGAGTAAGTATGAATTGATCCCTGTCAGCATGCTTTCTGATACTTCTCAATACACTCACATGATCTTCAGGCTCTTTTCTAAATCCACATTTTGAACTTGAGCAAGTGTTTCAGTACCTTCGTTGCCAAGGTTTCAAATATTTGAACACGTTTTGAGATTTTTTTTAACGAGCGTCAGATATAAACCTCTGTCAGTTAACATCTATGAACTGGCATTGTCAGGGTGGTATGGCCGTAAACTAATATATAGTATAATTCTATCACAGAAAAGTTGGAGTGGCGTATGCTAAAGAACTGTATATATTATATCAGCAAAAAGTCAGCGAGCTGACCGAAGATGAAGTGATGAATATTTGCAAAAGCCTGAAAAAACTGAATTTCACTGGGAATTCACTGAACGAGGAATCCCATAAGGAAGCTTTGGAGCAAGGAACGAAATTATTTGAGCTTTACCTGGGCATTCAACGCTTTGTCGTTTTTGGACAAGGCATATGTCCTGTTGACTGTGATAGTTTTTATATAAACAATTTTTATAAATGGTTCCATGGTGGAGTGGCTCAATGGCTGGAGATTGCTGTTTATAAAGCATTACAAAGAATAGAGAAAGCAGTTGAGTTGGATAAATTAGTACCAGTGGATGCTACTGTGAAATATAGTTCTTCGGCTGTGGATACACTCTCGATCTTCTACCAGGTAAGTGTCATTATTGTTTAAGGTGTTTCTCTAAACAAATAAAAATTTAGGGGACGTAATCCTAGGAGAAATATTAACCGTTGACCTATTTGTTTCAAACCTCACTATCCTTCGTTTTATGTTATTTTTTTATTGACTTATTGCAGATCGATAACTTATAAAAATATTAAGTTTCAACACACAAAATATTGGGGTAGTTACCCCAATTACTCTTCCAAGTTCTGATCTAAGATAATTTATTTTTCGGTTTTAGGTGAAGGTATTCTGGCAACAACTCAACTGGCCAGATGTGGAGGGTTGCTATACTTTTATCGCCAAAATGATCGATGTAAGAAAAATCCTAGGGCAAACTTATAAGCAGGATACGAATGGACTTTTTCATTTCAGGATATCTGTCGATGTGGAGTCTTCTACGCACAGAGGATGTCCAAAAGGGTTGATGGTATGGGAGAAATACAAAATGTTTATGAAAATCGATTCGAGGTGACGAACGAATGGTGTTTGTCTATCAACAATATTGAGTACGTATCGCAGGCTCTCAAACCGTTCACTACGGAACTAGGCATGGAGGAGGTCATCAAGAAATTGTCGGATTTGAAGAGTCCTCTTGAGGCTCAGCGATGCCAGCAAACTTTAGACAATGTTATCGATAATGCGGTCGATACTGTGAAGAATGAAATATTTGATCTACTGGAGACTCTTATCTTGAAGGTAATAAATCTAGGTGGTAATTGAATTTTTCTTTTTATAAGAAATACCTATTCAAACAATCGTACAATCTTCAATCATCCTGAAAAATAAAAACAGCTAACATGACTAACATGAATTGGTCGAATAATAAATACTTTTTCCAGATGGCTCCGGCGATGAAGAGGTTATTGATAGAAGGTGCAGAACTTTTCAATCAAGACAGTAACAGCGTCGATAGATTGATGTTGTACGTTGATAACAATCTGAGCACTCTACATCGGGAACTGAATGAAGAAAATTTCGATAGAACGATCTATATGGTTTGGGAGCAATTGGGAAAAATATTGCAGGAAATAATTCAGGCAAGCTTTGAGGTGAGTCCTTTGAACGAAAAATAATTTGTTCTTCTGATCACAAAGAGAGTTAATCTGGATTACACATTGAGTATGAATAATAAACGAGTCTACATTGATTTTCGAGAATACTTCAGTGTTAATTATGCATATCACACCAAACCATTTCCAAGACCAGAGCTTCCATGTGGGCATGCAAAAGGCATGCGTCTTTGGAAAGATCTGGGTGCTGAAACCTGACATGGTACTATAGATGGTGGCGGTTCCAGTAGTTATAATTATAGTTTGATAAGACATGTCACTGCGACCTTAAGGACTATTTGTGCCTCCATCAGAGCTGTTCTCACAACTAGTTATAAATTTTATCGAGCTCATGCAGTGCAACGTGCAACCGTTCGAACATCTGAAGCAACTGGGTAGAAGCGATTAAAAGTGATATTTTCATGGGTAACAAGGCATTGTGACATCGTGAGAAATAAAAAAGAGTTATGAACTTGCAAAAAGTGCTCCATAGATCCAACCCGTTGGGCCTGAACTCGCTTCTGGTCTTAGAAAAGATCACACAGCATTCCATTAGCAGTATTTTCAGAAAAATATGGTCTCATTACACCACATAACCATTATGAACACCAGTGGCTTTTTCATCATTGCTAAATACTACAATTCAGTCAATGAACGTTGCCACAAGGTTCAAAATGTGCCTCAAATTTGATCCAGAATAGCTACGTTGCATTTGAAGAGACTTGTTGTTTATTCGAGACCTACAACTCTTTCAATGCTTTATCATACTTTGTTTTCAGAACCGAAGACCTCCTTCATTCTTCGCAAATTTGCACAAAACTTTGAATCTGATGTTGGGCTCTTTCAAAACATCCGATGATTGTGCACGATGCGATGGTCTGATTCAAGCTGAACAGTTATTGAAAGTGTATGGATTGGAAACAAATGATCTCATTCACCAGGTGAACTTAGACTTGCATGAGGAATATAAGAGTAATACTGAGTCTACTTATGGTGTGCTGACGGTTAGAGCGAAGTTCCAGGAAAATGTTTTGTACATAGAGATACTGAATGCCAAAATATTGGTAGCCATGGATTCCAACGGTATGTTAAGTTTCATTTTGAATAGCGACTTATACGTATATGTTCTCTTATTTGAAATAACTTGATTGAATTTTTAGGTTTATGTGATGCATTTGTTCGTGTTCACCTAATGCCAGAGGACAAATTTAGAAATCAGGAGCAACCAAAGACTAAAACCCATAACAAAACCCTAGTGCCTTTATTTGACGAAGTTTTCGAGGTGTATGTAATCTAAAAGAGATTTTTGACGAACGAATCTCTATAAGATGAATGTTTCAGTAAATTATCTGATGAACAAAGATTGATGCACAACGGCTTGCTTCTATTCAGTGTTAAAGACAAGGACTTGCTAGGTTACAACAATAAACACATAGGAGAAGCATTTATTCATTTCAGAGATATAATCGATACGGAAGAACCACTTTCATCACTTCCACAGATTCATCTTCAACTATCCAGGCCTGTTAATTCAGGTGAGTAAAGGTTAACTCTTATTTGTATGAAAAAATCTTCTGAAGCTTTACCATAAAATGCACTTGGGTGAATTCATCACACTGATCTATCAGATTAGTCAGTAACTCGCTTGCTGACATTATATTTTGATACTTTTCATTTCATTCCGAGATTAGGTAAACGAAGGTTTCAAGTTTAATGATGATTGCATTCATTTTCAGACGCACTTACGATAAAAGCCTTAGAACACAGACAAGGAGAAAAGTTAGCTAAAGAATTTTTGAAGAAATTCAGGCAAAGAATAGGAAGCAATAACCCAAAGGCGAATAATCAATGAAACCAAGACTGCTATCGAATGTACATAATAAAAATAAATAGATAGACATTAACTTGTCCAAGAATTTTGTTAACATATATTGTTGTGCATATTTATTATAAAAAGCTTTACTAAAACATCTTGTTTACTCTTTGTCCTGATCTGACCACTCAAAAATATTTCTAGCACCTGCTACGAACTCTATTGGAGTTCTTCGAGATCATTATTAGTCGAACAACTCCGTTCGGAATATTTAGCGCTACATTGTAAGGACGAGGGACAACGATTCCGAAACCGATCTACAGTTGCTATTGGATGTTTCGACTTCTCTGGGTTTTCCTACGCTCGTTCATGACTAAGTCACATAATTGGATAGACAATTCTTCGGAATTGTTGTTTCCAGTTTGAGATTTCCGACATGTCCGGTATGCACTTGGAGTACTGTGTGTATCCCTCGAAGTTCACAGCCAAACTGTGACTATTCTTCAGTTCTTCATTCAAAACACAAGATAATCCTTGAAAATGGCTTATGAGTACTTGCTGAATAATTGAAAAGAAACGAAAGAAACAATGGAAGTAGTCCAGTACATACACCCTGAGCTACACTTAGCTCTTCGACTCCAAGTACTGAACCATTTTTGTCGCTGGTAAATCGAAAAACCAAAATATTCGGCCATAAACATATGTGCGTTTTCCAGGAAATCCAATAAAATTGAAATGAATCATATCGATATTCTGATAAATTTATTTTTGCACAAAAATGTTCGAAAACGTTACATTCATGTTTTCATTTTCAAAACCTCAACATCGATACACTGTGATGATTATTTACCGACATGAATTGATTCGAATATTAAAAATACAATGAATCTATTTTTTTTTACATCAACAAATGTCCGAATCGAAACTGTAAACTCTGTATCAAAATTCAATCTAATAACAAAATTTACAATAACAGGTATGTGAAGTGTTAGTCAGTCTTCAGCTCTCTTGGTGTCCACTCTACCTTGAGGTAGATTTTAACTCGAAAAAAAAATTATACCCAGAAACATTCTGAATCCATTTAACCTTTACGGTAGAATAATTTCTGGGTATATATAGTGGTGTATTTATTGTTTTGCTGAGTATTGTGATTTATTTTGGAATGTGAACTGGATAATTCTGAATTATAACAAAGGTGAATAGCTAGATGAGACAACACCAAGATGTTACATATTTGATGGTGCGGGTATACATACATACTTAGCTCACATCAATTGATTCATTTTGTCATGATAATATTAATAAGAATAATAATATTTGAACAATAACATAATTTAATTTCAGGATATTTATTTATAGATATATCTATGAACATGAAGCATTAATCACAAGCCACTGGCGTTGGTAGAATTATTGAGGAAATTAAATAATAGTCCGGGGAGTTTTAAAAACTTGCTTTGGTTCCGCAACTTCACGTTTCTTCGTCATGTTTTATTCGTTTGTGTTTTTGTTTACGCTTTTGTTTGTTCGAAGTCACCACGCAACTACACCCACTTCGCACTCGTATATAGTCTAATGTCCACCTCACTTCTTCTGGCCCTTTGGCGGGAAAGGTGGGAAAATTTTTATTCGAGATTTTTTGGTGATGGTGATGTCTACCTGTGTCTTTCACCAAGGCGTAAGTATAACTATACTTCTGTACACACCGCGAATGTTCGTGGATTTTTTTGTCCATGAATCGGCAGGGTTTGTTCTTGATGTCCTTGTGACAGGACAGCTCGTAGAACCTCTGCCTGTGGTCGCCATCCCTATAGAGTTCTACGTATTGGTCATCTTGGTTTTTGCCTCCTTCCGGTTCTATCATTTCTAACACTGACGGACAGCAGTCGACTGTTGTGCGGTTTCTGGTTTCTTGTCGTATCAACTGCTGGTTTTCTCGGGGGGTAAGCAGTTTTCCTGGGCTGATGAGTGGTATATTCTGCTTGTACAAGGAGTCAAACCTGAAATGATAGAATTAATATTAGATATGACACGATACCATCGTATATTATTATAATGAGTTTTTTAAATGAGAAGTAGAGGCTGGAAGAGTAATGATACTGTATTCTTTATTTATCATTTCAATTAGACTAATGAAAACTCTAAACCTCAAATAACCCCGAAATTTGTCTCCGACTAGCGTTTACCTAGGTGTGTTTGCTATTTTCTCCCATTACAAGAATAAACGGCGTTAGAAAATAAAACCATGTGGCGACGAGGAAGGGACTGTTTTTGGTGAGGGTACCCAGGAGGTTACAACGACAAAATGGGATTGGTCGGCGACAAAAGAGAGTTGATGATGACCTCATATAACATCTGAAATGTTCGCATACATGGCATAGAAAGCTTCATGAATTCATATTATTTCATCTGCTGATGCCTCATTGTCGCGATATTTATAGCCATCAAAAAAAGTTTGCTTATCAGATTTTTGGTCGAACAGTCCGATTAAATTACTCATCAGTTATTTTATCAGAATGAAGAATTACTTACCAGTCCTCGTCGTTGTTCAAATTGTTGTGTCTACTTCTGATTGACCTCCCAACACGTCTTCCGTTGCGAGATTCAGCTGTATGATTATCGTAATGTATCTGACACTGAACCGGGTGCAATACAAAGGCCAAGCCAAGTACCTGAAGAAGTAAAATTGCATAAATTTAATCTCTAACTTATATTTATCCCTGTAATATATTTTGAATTTTGAGAGTATTTATCTACAATACTCATGATCTAAATATAACAAAAATTCAAAACAGGGAAAAAAATTGAGTGCATATTCCTCAATCTTATCAATTCTTATCAATGCCTAGATGGATTGACACTTATGGGCTCAGTAGCAAGAACGTCCAATAAGATTTAATGCCGCATTAAAATTTAAAACTGTAATTTTTGAAGGGGATAATGATGGATTAAAATTCTAATGGAGCATTCAATTTTAACGGACATTCGTGCAAGTGACTTCAAGATACAAAAATCTATCTTACGTATAAAATTTTGAACTTTTTGAGATTCTGAGCCAAAAGTTAATAATAAATGTTAGAACATGTTTCACGATTTATTAGTATTGATAGTTGTCGATTTCACAAACGTATTAGGTCAACAATAGAAAAAAACCCTTGAGTTCCAATTCTTTCATTATTTCGAATGTATGGAACAAGGACATTTGACAGTCTGAATGGAATACGTGCACTATTTTCTATTTTCAACCAAGAATTAGTGATCAATCGAATAGTTCCTGATGGTTTTGATGAAAATATGGTGTATTCAGAATCGTATAAGAACAGAGGTCACGGACAATAGCATGCTTTTCCGATGGAATTCAGTGGAGAGCCCTAGTTGTGAATGCCAGAAGAACCCATAAATCATCTGGTTCCATTTATGAATTTCGGGATGGTTTTAGGGCCATGTAGTTTCCGAATCTTTTTTGGATTGGGTTGTGAATTTTAGGTCAGTCTAGAGAACTTAATTTCATTTTATCATAATATTTCTGTTTTCGTTTTTTTTCTATTTCAGAAAATTTTTTCTGGTAACTTGGAGAAGACTCCCTGAAAATTTGTTCTTTGTGTAAAGGATCCATTTTCGCAGTGCAAGATGCCCTTCAATATAAAATATTTCAGCTTAATTTGTGAACAGTTTCATTTCTCTCAATCCACTACACTCATGGGGAGAAAGGGGTTTTTTTACTGGGGTTTTTCCCTTAGTTCTTTTATCATACGCAAAATTACGTTACGCTATAACCTCTGCTGAAACTATGTATATCTCATACACATGCTATAATTATTCTTTGATGTTAAAAATTATGATTTGCTCTCTCAATGATGAAAAAAAAATTGAAATAAAAATCTCATCAATGGTTTACTTCAACTTCACAATCGTCCAAGGACATAATTTTCTAGAATACAACTTTTACCGAGTCCCAACCACACTTCCTAACTCATTAATGGTCTTACGTTTTATCTATTTGCCTCAACGGGACTGTACGTCCACTAAATTTCAGAATGAAACGGCAACTCAATGGTGCAATGGACGTGAAACACTCGTTAAATGATTTTATGGTCGATTAAAGAACGGATCTGTCCGCCATTATTCGAAGATTGAGATGTTAAATAATATCTTGTTGTGGTTTTTCACGGAGGAAGAACGCTGATAAATCGCTGTGAGTCCACTGCTTAATAATCGAGGCGTTTTATAGTTACCATAACTTTCTATGAGAAGTTATCATTACATGAATTTAGCGTAGGCGTTCGTAGAGAAACCCTTCAGCTTGAAAGGATGCAAATATTTTTTGGTTTATTTTCAATTATAGTCACTGTATCGACTACAGTACACTAAACTTCATACTGCATCTTCGCCACTTTTTGACGAGGTTAAAGCAGTTTGTAATAATGGTACCTAAATATTGCCGCATAGCAAAAAAAATTACGGCTATCGGGTGGGCCTGTTATGTAAAAAAACCCAAATTAGTGTACCTTTTCCACCCTTTTAATCGCCTATACAAGACATTAGAATATAGGTGGTCAGTACTCAATCTGTGAATGAATGTTATCAGTCCATCTTGACATCATTATAACACTGTTAACTTGGTGAGACTTGTGGTTCTGGTGCCTAGTTTACACAGTGTTGAGGTATCCTAAATTTTTTCTCAGGAATGCCAGGTCCACCATTCTCATGGACTATCGGCGATTAAATCTGACGGCATCTGTTTCATCATGTTACAAAAAGATTCGATGTATTTCGTTGTTGAGAAACAGAATCTTGTTTTCTGTTTGTAATTATTCACATCACGAATTCTGAAAATGCTCCCGCCTCTCGAAGCACCAAAATGAACCATTGAATTTTTAGTACCCCCCTTTATTTTTGAAATATTCAACCCAAGAAAATGAATTGATTAGAAACAAACAGAATGGGGAATTCTCCTCAATTTGTGTTATCACTGCATATGGAAGTTTAAACTGAATAATTATGAGTTTCATTCGTGAGTTTTTCAAATTCACCACGGAAAAACTATTCAAAATCAATCTGCAAATATGGGGTTTTAAAATTTAAATCGCTTTGTTTCAAGATTACGATTTGGCAACAGTGCCTACTAGAAAATAAAAAGAACAGGTTGTTTCTAAAATAACAGCTGTTTATTTACAGCCATCATAAAGCACCTACTTATTGACGAGCCTCAACAGCAACCGGCCATAAAAATCCCATAAAATTTTACGATTTTCCTCGTTCGTCGCAGACTTCATAGACGGCCATCTTTGTATCTCATCAAGATAATGTATTTTTTGTCCTTTATTATCAACGCATATTTCAATCGACGATGCCAGCTTGTGCAATTGTCACAAGACGCTTTAAATTTTAAATACCCATTTTTATTTTTCATTTTTAGGTACTTAAAATAATTTTTTTTGGGAAACGGTTGAAATGGTGATTTCAAAATCTGACGTTTCAAAGATATTTCATAAAAAATACATCATTTTTGTCAGAAGGAGTATTCCCTATTACACTGCGAAAATTTTCAATGAAAAGAAATTCGAAAAAACTTTAGTGTGAGAGATTCAGTAGATACTAACCTGTATGATGGAAGATTTAGTATCTTTTTACGTTAATAATTCCTAGATACGTCGGAATGGCTTTGAAACCCTTTCACATCTTTGCATATACAATAAAACAAAATCAGTAATCCATCAATCAAAGGAAAAAAAAATGTATCCCCATTTGAATGCCCATTTTGGACCAACAATTATCAAAGGCTGACGTCGAGTCCGCAAATAAATTAAAAAAAAAATGGGAAGGCATGAAATACGGCGCTAAAAGATGGCAATCGGGCAGATTAACGCCTTATTTAAGGCCTGTCTCTGATTCTAACATATTAATCTGTTGCAACACATCCCCGATAATTAAGTTGAGTAGTTTATCTCGTGACACTATCAGCTATTTATAATAAAGTCAATGGGGCCGCTCCTCTTTGTACTTGCCTCTTATTTTTCTTCTGTTACGATGTTTTACACTCCTTAATTGCTGTAGGAGTCTAGAAGGCATTTCACCGAAAGAGAACCGTTCCTCTGTACTTATTACAGGCGGAACACTACACTTGTAATCGAGTTGATCACGATCTTCAGGGACCAGATTCGAATACTCATATTATGAGGCTTGAAGAATTATGTCCTAATATTCCAAAAAACGTTTGCGGTATCGAAAAGGAAACAAGGTTTTACGAGGATATATTGAAAAAAAAATCCTCTTTAATTTTTTCCCGTAGAGTGGTTAGTAATGTCGAATAGTAATCTCCGGTTACTGTTCTACCCTTATCCAAAAAATCAATCATGATTACTCCATGGCAATCCCAAAAAACTGAAGCAAGAACTTTTCCAGCAGATTTTTGGGCACGAAACTTCTTAGGTCTTGGAGAACCAGAGTGTCGCCATTCTATCGATTGTTGCTTTGTTTCTGTATCGTAGAAATGTACCCAAGTCTCATCCATAGTAACAATTCGGTTTAAGAAGTCTACATCGTTTTCGAATAGAGCACAGATCGAACGCGATGCTTCTACCCTTGCACGCTTTTGGTGAACATTCAAACATTAGGGGATCCATTTTGCAGCAATTTTTCTCATGTCCAAATTGACGTGAACTCTATGATGAACGCGTTCGTATGAAATATTCAGTGCTTCAGATATCTGTTTTAGCCCAATTCGACGGTCTGATAAAATCATGTCATGAACTGCATCGATATTTGAAACAGAAACTGGCTTTCTCGATCGGTCATCATCTTCAATGGAAAATTTACCTCTTTTGAAGCTTGCTGTCCAATTTTTCACGGTCGCATACGAAGAGCATTGATCACCAAGGGTATCAAGCATATCTGCTTACCTCTTACCTTTTAAATACAGGTACTTGATGATGGCTCTATAATCCAATTTTTCGATTTTCACAATTTCGGTGGACATCTTCTTTCTTTTAATTTATTGCGTAACTCTGGTTTACTTTTTTGACCTCAAACTTCACACTGACACTTACAATGAGTTATTGTTCGTTGCTATGATAACGCAAAAAAATTTTATGCATGGAACTGGTCTAGGCTAACTAGATATCAATTCATAACCATGGAAATTGTTTTTCTCAAAGGTAACAATTTTTTCGCTTGCATGATTTTCTTTTTATCTTTCATGACGTAGTAATTCACAATCATCTACGGTATTTTCAAATTCATTCAATCCGAATATAGTGAAACAAACGCTTTCAATTTGCCATTTTATCTGCCAATTAACACCGTTTCTCTTTGCTCTTCTAAATTAAATCATGTGACATAAAGTTATATAACAATTTCGCTAATTTTAAGCTTTCACTGATTTCCATAAAAAATAAATCAAACAGGATGAAGAATTGCGAACGATTTGTGTCTAGGTTGACAACGTGAATTGATTCATATATACACTGGATTTTGTAAAAGTTAGACCAGTTGTCAACTAATTTGTTTCAACGGCGTGTGATATTTCTGATTCGTTTTCACCATATTTGGTCCAATTTTGCGACGTTAACGAATGCCCTAGAAATGTTAATATCAATTTTGTTTTCGAGCTACATAGAAATCTTGTTTTTTTTTATAGATACCTATATACATATATTCTCCATTCACTTAACTCACAAAAACTTGAGGAGTTCATAAAATAAATCACAGAATAATTAACTGGGAACATATACGGGATACAGTGAATATTTGGGATTTGATTTAGTCCTATTAAACTTTTCGTTTTGAGTCGGTGTAAAATAGCTATTGGAAGCCACCAGTCATCGTTCTGCCCTCAAGTATAATTCGAGCTTTCGGTTTTGTGGCATTTAATTTCGGAGCATAATATGCGTTCAATCAAAGTTTGAGAACCGGTCTGTATCTGATTGAATCTTGCATTATTTATTGGTTAAGTTTATCACTGCAGTTATCTCGGACAGTTAATTGTCTTCTTGGCGCTTGAGGTGTTAGGTTTTTATATCTTTCGAGTATTTAACAATAGGTACATCGGTATTATACACTGCTCAACAATTTCCACGACTCTCACGTATAAATTACTCTTTATGTGTGGCTTTTCTTGAGTTATCTGGAACATTTGTTGTGTACAAGGTGTGCAAAATTTTTTGTCTACTGAGGGGATCTCGGGAACTATAGCAGCTAGAAGAGAACGGATGATTTATTTTCTTATCTAATTCAAATCTAAAAACAGAGTCGGCCTATCGTTATTAGATTTCGAGTTATAAACAAAAATTGAGATTTTGACGATTCCGAAAAGTTCTCATATCTTTTTTGTCCTTGAAGTTACAGATCTGAAACTTGAACCTTCTTAGGGACTTTCCTACGTAGAATCTACTGACAAAAGATTTTTTGCCAATTCAAAAATAAAAAATTCAATAAGAGTTTGCATTTAAAAAAATGAAAGTTCACTTAATGATTCGAAATGGACAAATATTTTGGGCTCATTAGTGGATTCTACTCGAAATGTGCCTGTAGAAGGTTTAAGTTTCAGGTTTGTAACTTCAAATGACAACTTTACGAAATTGTAAATCTGAAAAACGAAGTATCGTAGGAGGCTGTGGTTTTCGCCATTCTTTGTTTCTCCGAAAATGAGCTCGGAAATGTGTCATCCGTTTTCTTCTAGCTGCTATAGTTCTCGAGATACTCTCAGTAGACAACGAATTTTGCCCACCCTGTACTTTTGGGAGAATTGGGATACTTTAAGTTACTTTATCGGATTCTTGCTTCAAGAAAACATTTTTTGCAATAGGCTGCAGATGTTGGAATGAAAAACAATGTGGTATTTGTTTCTAAACTTGTTTTTTCCTCGTTTGAAGGCATTTTGTCATATGAATTGACAATAATTGAAGAAATGAAGGCAATATCGATTAATCATGCCAAGAAGACAATGTTTTCAACTCGTTTGATCTTCTTACATTTTTCTGTCGTATTTATTCGTAAAAAACAAAAAGTCTTTTTGATGAATGATCGAAGTACCACTAAATGTGTAAGTATCTACCTATTTATATTTCATTATTTTAATTCACATTGTTTCAGACTTTTTAATCCGAAAGATTATATTAAAGATCAATATGAAAACCGTTTTCCGAATGAATATAAAATTTCTACTTCGAGCAGTGACCCTCATGCTCATTTTCTTTTCATAACTTCAACACTTTGTAGCTTTGGAGTTGATCGTTTTAGAACATATAAGTTGATTTGATGAACTTTTCTTATTAGTATCTCTGACTTCTAGATGCAGGAAAATCCGTCAAAATTTAACACTCCATTAAAATATTAATTCTTCATTTTTCTTTTTGAAAATGACAGTTTTAAATTTTGATGGGGCATAAAATCATAATGGAATTTCCTGCAACTGGCCCTTAAACAGTCAAACTCTAAGGATCATCATGCTATTTTGAAACATCCGGTATATTCCGAAATTCAATATCGAACTGAGTTTTTCTCTATTCGATACAAAGGCATAAAATTTGCTGAAGTCTGAAGACATTGCTGTTAGTCCGATGATATGAATTTGAGTTTCCCGCATATATCGCTTAAAAATGTTTTCCTATGGAGTAATGACAAATTTTTCACTTACCGCTATGAAGGCTCGAAGGCGATGTTGTACTATTTGCATAGTAGAGAGCACGAACGTTGAGTAAGATCGAGGTTAAGGGCTTTATCAACCCTCTCACCTCGGTCGCTTCTTGTTTCGACTACCCTCTAGAGTGGCCTAGTCGTTGATGGCAAGAAATCATCCTGAGACTTCAGTTGTTGGAACTTTCTGAGCACTAACTTTCGAGCCCTGCAAATAATTGGAAAAACCGTGAAACAAAATCAATTTCAACACACAGAACAGCGACTAAAATTGTCATTCACCGACGTGAGACTCTAGTTTAAAAAGACAAATGAAATTTTTTTTAAATAATCATCAAGAAAAATACCAGCTCATCAATGGAGGAGAGAAGCTTGGACTAACGTACGGAGTACAATCAGAAACTAATTAAATTTGCTGGGAAATGGGTTGATATAGTGGAAAATCTCGTTGTTTATAAAACACCACCTACACCTGACTTTTCCGATTGGCTGACGTTCAAATGCAGGCGGATTCTTATCTAATTGATCTCCCTCAAAGCAAAACGTCTTTTTGAATGGGATTGCTTCCGATACGATTGACAAGATTCTCAATGCAGATTCTACTGGAACTGAATTATTACGATCTCAGATGAGGCAGTTCCTTTCAGAATAAGAGGAAAATTTCAAATGACAACGAGGATTTTCTTGCAATAGCTTCTGACTTAATTTTGAAAAATAGTTTATAATCGATAATGTAACAAGTGACCTTTGGAGTTACCTCTTATCGACGGTAAAATAAGAGCCGATAAAAAGGTGTGAATGTCTGTAATTCCAATTTGTACCTGGATGTAAACAACTCTATATATCGCTTAATATACCGCTGAAGCCATTTCATCTTGTATTTATGCTCGGTTAAGTGATTACCAAAAAGGAAATTTTCAATAGTCATACCTACACTTGCAAGAACCTACATACATTCAATTCCGTGTTTATCTTCGGGGCAAAGTATAATGAACGTTGTCGCTTTGAAGGAGAAATGCATTGATTGAAATTGAGGAATATTTTAACCTAAACACAGAAGAAGAGAAATGTTTTTTTCGTAATTTGTATGTCTATCTGTTTGGTTAGCTCTGTAGATCGCACAGCATATAATGAGTCATCATCGCTTGTAGTTTCTTAGTAGGGTCCTTTCGTCATTGTCTTTAGTAGAGAATAACTAATATTAATCGCTTGTAATTTCAAACTGAGAAGGTTTTCGAAGGTTTGGGGATCTTATTGATATTAATTGACTTCATCTGAGATAGAAGAGAAGAATTTTTGAGGTGTAAAGAGAGCAATAACTATGGTTAATGTTATATGTGGATTTATACTGGGTGGGCTTTTCAAAACGAAACAGACGAGAAAACTGGCGGAATAAATTTATTTCGGAAAAACGCTCAGACTCGTCGATTTTTGTTTCGAGGGGGACAACTTTTAATGTCAAATTCACAACTATATCGCTTCAACCCTTAGTGTTAGAACATCAACCCTTAAATTTTGAATAGGAAAGATAGGGTGAGTGATACCTCATTTGAAAGGTCTTTTTATCCTGAATTCAGCGTATTAATTATTTTCTCATTCAATGCATTTGTTTTCGAGATATTCAATTTTGAATTTCGTACAGTACCAGTCATTCCACTAACCATGCTATGTGAAATCATCAATTATTTGACTAATTCATTCTGTGGTAACCATTAATTGTCAACATTAGACAACGAAATAATTATTATTGGTAATTACTTTCTTCAACAATTAAGGTGGTTGTCTCGTCTGTTTCGTTTTAAGAAGCCAGGCCTGTAGTTTTTAATGACATTTGTTGACAGTTGGCAATAATACATACACCATCAAAAGAGCACTGGGAATCCTTATATGTTTTGAGAGATTAGAAAATAAGTATCTACCAATAAATTGTGCCTCTTCAAAGGTTTGTTTCTTTTCACCGCAGTTTATATTTTTGAGTTCGTTTTACATAAAAAGTCCAAAATTTTTATTTCACTATCTACAGGGTGTCCCAAAACTAGCGAATCAAACGTCACACCACGATAGAGTAGATCAAATACTATCGAATGACACCAACATTAGTTGAGCGAAAATGTACCGTTTCTGAACAAACCTAACCTAAAATTGCCGATTCTCGAACAATTTTTACAATCACAAGGCCAATTTGTGATTAAGGATAGCGTTTTTCTCCCATATTATTACCCCCAATAGAGGGGGTTTATTCTGAGTAATAAAAATCATGTAGAAAAAACAATTGTTTTAATTTACATTTAGTTATATTATCGATTAAATACTTAAAATAATTTCAATTAGGGGAGATAAAACAATAATCTTGGTTCAATATAATTTAAAATCGATATCCTTTTTCACAAACTGGCCCTGTGATTAAGAAAAATAGTTCGAAAATCGGCAACTTTAGGTATTTTAATATAATTCTGATTATTTTGGAAACGGTACATTTTCATTGAACTAATTTTGGTGTCATTCGATAATATTTGGTCTACTCTATCGTGGTGTGACGTTTGATTCACTAGTTTTGGGTTACCCTGTATATATTATAGGTATTTCTTGATTGAATTTCCGTTAAAGTGACTAGCAGTAATTCATATTTGCCACTGCCTTATAATATCTGGATTCTTCAAAGGACCCATATTTCAAAAGAAGTTAACGTATCCCTATTTTCGAACCACCCTGTATAAAAATAATAATCAAATAATTTCGGTAAGGGGAGTTTATTCGGGTTAAAGGTTAAATAGAATCTCATCAGAGAACTCACATTGGTTGATTTGAAATTTATCGAATCGAAATTTTTTTCTTTGTTTTTCCTGTTAAGGAATACCAAATAAAAAAGTTACAATAGATAAAAGTTGACCAATTTCCCACAGTACAAAGGCGTTTGGTCACTTCTAAAAATTGTTGAAAATTATGAGTTATGATTATGTTGCATTTTTCATCTTCGAAACCCCTGTATCTCTAGTCAAAAAAATTTTTTTGTGGTCATCGACGTTTGACAAAATGTACAACATACAAAAAATTGAGGAAAATCAATCAAGTGGAAATATATTTTTTTATAGATTTTTTTCTGGAAATTGAATAGAATGACAGCAACTATTCGCAGAAAAATAGACAGAGAGTTAATGAAAGTTTCCACTATTCAACTATTTAATTGGAGTTTAAAATGATTCAAAAAGAGATAAAACATGAATTTTATTTTTTTCTTATGTTGAAAATAGGACATAAAGCTCTCAATACCATTATAAACATATGGAGACAATGATACTGAAAATTTTCAAGAGATATCTGGATTAAAACTTCGATGTTCTTTCCATATTTATTGTAAAAGGAATAATACATAACTTCTTGACTAAATGAATTCGAAAGGAATAATCAGTGGGTAAGTGCTTGAAGTGTAGAACGGACCGTAAACTTTTACTCGTTTATAAGATTAGATTTATTCGGAAATGGTGTCTCATCTGGAAAAGATTGTCAACGCTTCTAGGATTTATTAGTGGTTCACGATGCCCCTATATGGGGATCTTTTGATTAAATGTTTCAGAACATTTGGAAGGTTTCCTATTCGTCGACTTAAAATTCTTCCCATATGACCTCGTAATACAAATTTTCACTCACAAATCATCACGACATAATAAGGAATGTTCCATTTGAGATGGCATTCCATTCTTGTAATTCCGTCGTTAAGAATGTATAAGGAATGGATGTCCTGAAACAGATTGATTCATGGAATTAATATTCATTGAGGAACGAGCAGCTATTACTCATAATAATCCCATCATCAAAACACATACATAATATGGCCACAAGCAGCAAGTTCGTACCATTGCAACTGACATAGAAGTTATAAATTCCAAGAAGCAAGTTTTATAATCTTCTAATCGGATTCAGTAAAGCACTTCTGGTTGCCGATTCTTTTCATGGTGCCGTGAAAGCGCAAATATAAATTCGTATATCTGGTATTTCATAACCTCAATTTGCATCTGTCTCGATATCTAGACACCTCTGTCTAGAGTGGAGGCGTGAATCACCCCATAATCCAAATGGACACCAAATTTTCATAGAGGCATAAAAAGTTGAATTTTGATTCAGGATCAATAAAATAGAATCATGTCGAATTTTAATACGATACTAAAATCAAGAATAACTTGGACAGAGGCAGTTCTGCCTGAGATCTTGCGTTTAAGATTTCTTCTGCTCTACCATGAGAGTGTCAGTAAGTTTTATGGATAGAATAAGAAGTCTTCCATTTTTTCTCTAACTCAATCGATATCTTCTATTTGACATCTGCTTTTTATGCCGAATTTCATGAAAATACATAATGAACATTCCATTATAACAATGATGAGGTTACTGCTCATAATATTGATCAGGGTCGGCAGAATATCGTTTGCCGTACCTACTTGGAGTTTTCTAACGAACGATCCACGATCCATAGACCAATTGAACAGTGTTAATTCAATCTATGATAACGACCTGAATGCTAAGATGTTCCTCTTTCCTTGCTTAATATGTTTTCAATCGATTGTGAGTTGATTGTTTTTTTTATTTGAAGAAGGATTCTGAAAGAGCGTTTATTATAGGAATTATTTCTATTGACGTCAACAAGAATCGACGAACTAAGTCAGAAAATTCATTGCTTTTTATTGAAAATGTAAACATAAACTTATCATTTCGGACAAATTTAAGGTGCCTCAGAAACGCACTACGTGAGTATTATATTTAGAATGTTGGAGAAGAAATGAGGCTCAACTTCAGGATTTATATTATCAATTGATATATGTATAATAAATCGATCAAACAAATTATATAGATTAATTTAATGATACATTCATTCAGTCCAATTATGACGCCAAGATAGTTAACGATACTACATTCAAAATAAGTTTGCTCGTTTTCGTTATTAGAATTTAGTAAAATATTCTGAAATGACCGACCTAATCGGAATGATGCAGAATGACTAAGATACACCAAATCTCAACTTCCAAGATGCCAAAGTAGATAACAGTTAACACTTTGAAGTTTATAAACTGAAAATTACTAGTCATTAAAATGTGAAAGAAGCGGTGAAATTATCAATGAACTCAACTTTAAACAGTATAATAAGGAAAGGAGTACTTATTATAGGTATAGAACAAAACTGTTCTCTCGTTGAAAGATTGTTGAGAACGAAGACGTAATCGTTATAATAGTGCATGAAATTGATGATTGAAACCCTTACCGATTGTAGTTAGTTGTATCAGTGATTTCTATCGCCTCTGGTTATTGAGAAAATGATCTGGATGTTCGAAAACTTTTCGTTATATGCAGTTTAACAGTTTGAAAGAAAGAATTTCTAATGTGGTCGGGTCGCTCAGTTCTTTTGATATTCTACCGCCTCTTCAAAATGTTGATGACAAGAGATAACAGGGGCCGAGATAAATTGATATTCACTTATTCTGAGCTTGAACCTTAAGAATATTTCTGTGTAATTCTCAAGGAACTTGTCGATATATGTATAGGGTGAGTGTTTGACCACAAGTATTTTAACAGTAAATTCTTGAGGTAAAAAGAAACACTTTTTTCTTTTATCATTTTTTCGAGTCGGCTCTGTTTAAAAAATACAGGCTGTTGAAAAACCATAAAGAATATTATTCTTAGTTCTATCTTACAAACGGTTCTATCAAATGAAATGAATTTCGGAATATAGTTTTTCATTTACTTGATTAATCTTTTTCGAACAATAGATATCACCCAAGTCTTATGTACCATAAAAATACCAACAATTCAAAAAACCTACATAACTCTTGAAACTACCTACTTGATGAATATTTGAACGTTTGAAAAATAAAAGTATTCTTCATATATTCTGGTAAGTATAATGCATGTAATTTGATGTTCAAAAATAAAAAATATCTGTGAAATTCGAAATGCTACTCTTTTTAAAAGATCCACAGGTAGTGTACGGTAGATTCGGGTGACTTGGGACAGTCCTGTAACTTGGGACAATTACCCCCCTTGCAGATATCTTTGTTTTTTACCATTTATGAGTGAAGGGTCAAACTTATAAGATTGTGTAGGTTCTTTTCGGTTAGTTTAACAATTAATTCCTGTTGAGTTTGGTGTGACCATAACGTTGAATTGACAGAAAAAATTAAAGAATTCAGGAGAGTAAAAGCGCGTTTTTTATGGCCCTCATACTTTCTAGTGTCCTGTACATGTGTTTCACTTTGTGCATATGTAATTTTTTTTCTGGATACGTGGGACATTAGATATGTCATGAAACAAGGTTGTTTACCAATCAAACGGCAACACGGATCCCATTCATTTATTTTGTTGTTTCATAAGGTGACTTGGGACTATGCCGAATAGATACAAGCGGCGCATTGGCAGCAGGAAATATGCCGATTTTTCGCAGGATATTATTATTTACGTTATCCCCACAAAGAAATCACCAAAGAATGAAAGAAATCAAAGTTCCCTTGTTTTGTTTAGTTTTTTTACATTTGAGTTGCGATATATTTACTTTCGCTGTAATAAAGGTTTATCATTTAATTTCCTTACCGAATTTCAATTATATAATTACAAATTCTAATTTTTCAAAACTATACAGCGTCGCAAGTAACCTATTTCATTTGAGAGTTGAGAAATCAATTAATTTGAACTCGTGTCCCAAGCCACCCAAATCGGTGGGTGACTTGACTTGGGACAAGTATATTTAATTTTTTTCCAAATTTATATCCGAATTCTGAAGCATGGTATATATTCTAATCAATAGTCTGAGTCATTAAGCATATTCGATCCTCTCTTTCAGATAAAAATAGGTCACCGTTTTGAAAATATGACAAGTTGAATTCATCAATCGTCCCAAGTCACCCGAATCTACGGTACCCTAACCAGTCATACTCATCAAAGATCACTTCAAATTAACGCTCTTGTTAAATTGGCAGAGTTCTTTCATCACAGTATTGCTAGTGCTCTTGAAAAATATCAGGTATCCAGACCATTATAGCATTCTCACCATGAAGTTATGTCTGAAGAGAGACATTTTTCATTCTAACGACTCGAAAGAATGCAAAACACTCGATTCAAACTCATAGGAGGTAGCGGTTATTCAGCCTTTTCAAATAGCGCTGAAAAAATATGTGTCAACAGTTGCTTTTTTCAATCCGGCTCTCCTCCATACAGTTGAAAGCTTAGACATGTTAACAAACTAGACGTCATAAACAAGGCGAGCTTGTTCGCTACTAGTGAAGTTGGAAGATACAAGTTACGTTGATCACAAATCATTGGACATCTTTTTTGTTTCAGCGTTAAGGAGTAAATAATACTACCGTTATTTTAATCATTCAGTGGACAATCTGTTGATTTGCTCTGTAGGAAACTACACAGACAACTGACGTCATTCGGTCTTCAGTTTGCCTTTCTTGCTGAATATAGGTTCGCAGGTGGAGATGATAGGCGAACAATTGATTCTCCTCTTAATTATTTTTTTGTTGATTGGATTAATGATGCAAAAGTGACGTGATATGAATTTACTGGAAAAATATTTTTGTCTGGGAATAATGCTCCAGCCTCCGGCCTCCGGCAAGCTTGGATGAATTTTTTTCTTCAGTTCCATTGATTTTATATTTATAGTACACCATGGCACTTCAGAAGAAATCATTTTTACTTCAATAATGTGAAATTGGGATTCATTTATTGGGATTGAAATTTAGACTTGAAATTGGGGATAAAACCAAAAGAAAAAGAAAATATACATTATTATTAAATTACGGAGAGTTGATAGATTATATTTTTTACACTTTCCAGGAAAAAATCCTGAATTTTTTGAAAGGATTGATAGATAAGTAATGTAAATCTACAACGGTAAAATTTGACCATTATCTGGTTAGGCACAATGAATAAGGTGGGTATACGAGGATATATTTGAAAATTCTTAGCCTACTATAGAAACGAGTATAGAACCAAAAAAAATTTCAATGTCAAAATATTTTATTACTCAACATATTCTCCTCTTAATTGGATACATTTATTACAGCCAACCTGCAACGTCTTTAGACCTTTCAAAAAAAATGTTTCTTCTTGCTCTGCAAACCAGAACTCCACAGCTTTTATTACCTCCTCGTTAAAAGAAAATTTACGACCTTTTAAACTTTTCTTCAGTTGTACGCTTTTGGTCAACATTCAACCGTTTGGGGATCCATTTTGCAGCAAATTTTCTCATGTCCAAATTGACGTGAACTATTTATGATGAACGTGTTCGTATGAAATATTCAGTGCTTCAAATATCCGTTTTAGCCCAATTCGACGGTCTGATAAAATCATGTCATGAACTGCATCGATATTTTCGGGGACTGACACAGAAACTGGCCTTCCTGACCGGTCATCATATTCTTTTGAAGCTTGCAGTCCAATTTTTCACGGTCGGATACGAAGGACATTTTCATTGGAAAACATTGGAAGGACATTGATCATCCAGGGTATTAAGCATATCTTCGTAAATCTGCTTATCTCTTAACCCTTTTAAATACAGGTACTTGATGATGGCTCGTTATTGTTCGTTGCTATGGTAACGCAATATTTTTTTTATACATGGAACTGGTCTAGGCTAACTAGATATCAATACATCCTCGTACACATAAATCTTAGACGTATAATTATCCATTCAAAGTTGTTCACCTCAAAAAATGAAAAATTACTGCACATCTACATCTCTATTTCATTAAGAAAATGATAATAAGTACTGACTAAAGCTACAACTTTTCGCTCACGCAAAGTATTGTTATATTCGAATACCATGAATAAATTATTATTGCAGGAGTATGGAAAAATGTTCAATAGATTGGTATCATCCTCTCCAGCCCCCATGGTGGCAAAGAAAGCCATCTTTATATGGGCTTGGTCGAGGCAACTCCTAACCGTCTTAGGAAGAACCTGATGTCTTCATTCAGAAATATATTGAGTTGTTATCATGTGTAATATCAGTAATATGTGAAAAAACCAAGGAGCACTCAATAATTTATTATTCTGAAGTATGCCCATTTGCATTTGCAAGTGGAATAGAGAACATTTCTGTGTATTATCATGATAATTGTACATAAGGAACATAATATGAAAAATATAAAAATAAAAATACTATTTTGCACAAGAAAATAGACATAGAAAACGTTTTTAGAAATTTAATATCACATTTCGAAAAAGATTTCAAAATGAGAAATTGAAATATGTATATATATTTTAAATTTGCATTTTGAAACTTTTAGGTACTATAATAAAAATATTTTTTCCAAGGTCCTAGGAAAGAACACCTAATAAAACATAATAGATGTAAATCCTACAATAATTGCAAAAGTGTAGGCCTCACCTTTGAAATTCTATCAGATATAGTTCAGAACCCTTGTTAAAAAGCAGTACAGATCCCATCGTGATGTTACAATCATTTATGGAGGTCCTGTATATGTAGATGTGAAGAGAAGTTCAAATTTTTCTTATTTCGATTTGAAGACATAAATCTAAAGTATTGATATAGATCATTCTCATTCTACCGAATCAATACTTATTTCAGATCAAAATTTGAATCTCCAGTTGAGTTCCAAATAGTACCTACCTATCTATTATTTTCCTAATACCGATAATCCAATATGATCAATTGTTTCCATTAGTTTGTGTTGAACTTCTGGGTATTCAACATTTATATCTACTATATATACTTTTTTCGAGTTTTCAACTTAAAAGATAACTTCTTCGGTTGAGAACAAGAGAATCCCTGAAGACGGCTGGCGAATGCTCGCCGAAACGTTGAATAGCATAATCCAAAGTGTAGGAAAGAGCCTAAAATGAATTTTTCACCATAATTTCTTTCATTATTCGCGATAATAATACTTATTTATTTCAACTTAAAGAGAAGAAACACCTTTAAAATCATAAAACCAATAGTTCTTCATTGAAGATTGAAAACCTACAAAAATTTCTGCTGATTTCACATGGTTCCGTTGATACTCGGTTAGAAGAGGGATAAAAAAAAGTTTAATTAGTATATCAGTTTCAGTAAAAATTCAACTGGTGTTGTAAATGATGTAATAAAAAGTATATAGGTAAGTATAAGAATTCAGAGGTAATTTTCTCCAAATGTATGATTAACCACCCACATTTATCAGTTTTTCAATTTATAGAATATAGGCAGATTAAAGATCTTCATCACGTATTTAATTATTGAATATGGAAAATATGAGTTTCTACCGCGAACAAAATCAGAAATATGAATGGCATTATTATGCAAATTAAGCGGGACATTTAAATTCATTTACCACCTCTCTGCAAAGTTGCAAACCTCATCCATCCAAGATGGCTTGGTTGATTTACAAGTGATATTTCATTATCTGTTGGGGGAAGAGAGGACTGTCCAACATATCCGAGCTTCTCACCCGTGTGGATCACTACTAAGAGAGGCGTGTTCTGCTAGTTAACATCCAGCGACAATTTACATACATAATGAACAACATTATCTATGAATAATGTAGTCATGCTAATAAATTTGTCTATAATCGTAACTTTGCGCTCGACTCAGTTCTTTCCTGGAATAGGTCGGGATTGGATGATTTGAGTTAATAACGTCAGAATTAACAGGCGCTCTTCAACCTGCGTCAAGATCAAAGGAAATTCTTTCTACATAATGTTCATGTCTGGGCTTCTGCGGTCAATTTTCTCCTGGCATGTCCGCTCTTTCACATCCAGACAATCAGCGAAGGGGAATATTTTAATATGTTTATCTTATTTTGTCTATGTAGATCCACTGGGCTGGTTCTTTATTGCGAAATACCGATTTGTTGCTGTGAATTTACGAATAACAGTTAATGTAAAACGGTTCACCAGATAAACTGGTAATCAGTTTACGCTTCAGTTCTCACCTACCACTTCGAAGTGACTGTCTTGGTGTATTATCTTGCTACAATGTGATATATAGAATTATAAACTTATTTACATATATTATCGCGTTAAACATTAGAAGGAACCTCTCTCTTTCTTGGTTATAGAGGCTGTCTTAGACAACCCTGTTGTCCGAACGAAATAGAAGAGCCAAGGAGCTTTCAATTTCAACGAATATTCGAATTTTAGTATGATGAGTACTGCAACATCATTATACCCTTCTTCTTGAATAGACTGTTGAATTTCTTTTAGAATTCAAAGATTTTATTCATTGGCAGAAAGAATTGAAATAATTTCTCCATGGAAATATTACACTGACTTAGTTTTACCAATAACATTTGCTAGTTGTATTAATGCTTACATTGCTAAAACCATACTCAGCTCTTTTGTAATTATATATTATAATGAAATAAGCTAATATTCAATAGAATTTGAGGTAGGTATAAATGAAAGTACACACACTAGTTTTCCTAATGACATTGGCTAGATCTTTGGTGAAACTATACTACATTCACTATTATTTTAGCACTCGGTTGGCCATGAAATAATGTTCTCAAGAAATGTTGTTAATGTTATGATGCCGTTGCCACAACTGATATCAATTAATATTACAAGTGCTTGAAAAAGAGTGAAGACAGGAGGTCCTTTAGTTTGCATAAAAAGTGTAGCACTTTTCTACACTCGATTCGATTTACAACGGTGTAGAGGAAATGTAGTTTATCTACACATAGTCAAAAGGAGATGTAGATAAACTACACCTCCTCTACACTGGTGTAAATTCAATCAGCGAATGAATACTAAAATCGAGTGTCGAAAGGTGATACACTTTTTATGCAAACGAAAGGACCTAGGGTTTCAGGTTTCAGGAAGTGCTATTTAGAATTCAGGTCTGCTTATTCAAATAGTAAGTAACCCTGATATTCTAATATCTACAATATATCAGAAGGTAGCGAACATATTCAATGTGAGTGAATTTATATAATGATTCATCTGAATCTAAACGACTTATGTTTTAGCTGATTCCACAATCAGAAAGATTGGGAATGAAGAGGATGACAAAGGATTTCCTTCCATTGGGAGACCCAAAGAGTGGTGGCATTTGAGAATTTTGGGTGAACGAATGAGAAAAGAAAAAAGTTACTACAGTATTTTCGATGAATATAATGGTAGAATAATTTTTCATTTGACTTGTCCTATACATTGTAAATGTCTTAAGGGATCAATAAATATAAAATTATTATATCAAAGTATTAAAAATAAACAGCCATAAATATGAGCCAGTTGTCCTGTTAATTTTTATTTCATTTAAATTTTTTGTTAAAAGGTGAAGTTCCTCTTGCTTTGAAAACTTCCTTTAATTATTTTGATTTCCATTGATGCAAGATGATTTTTGTTGGAGAATTTAACATTCTTGTAATTATCAGTTAATTCCTTCGAGAGATACCCATTCCCAACCACTGCATCATAGGCGTTTTATCTCTGGGTCGATTTTTTTTAAATTTACAACTCATGCAACTGATCTTTGTATTTTCCATGCAAATAACTAGATTTGGTATGCCTTCAATTAGTATGTACAGACGTCAATTATGTTCGTCATATTTTCCGACATTGTGACAAAGTACCTAATTAGTGAGACTTTTAAGTAGAACGGACAACATAGCGCTGATTCAAAACCCAAAAATGTTTTGACAAGCTTCATAACCCCACATTTTCGTACTATACAGTGGAATGTGTCAAATTTCCGTGGCCAACTGAGTGCTAAAATAAAAGTGAATGGAGTATAGATTTAGATTTTTTGATATTATGGTAGTTCAGAATATCAACTTAGTCCGCATTTGTTTTATCGATGGAATTCGATAATATTCAATGGAACTTAGTTGTAAATAAGAGAGTAATGAAGCAATGAAGGATGCAACCAAATACCTGACTTTCTATCAAACTACCACACCCAATCAGAATTTTATCAAGCATCTCGAATTTGTTATGAAAATATCATTGCAAATAAATATTTTGAAGTGAGAAAGAAAAACTAATTGAAAGAAACGCTTCCACTCACCATGAATAACATACGTAATGGCTACCAGTTGTTATATTTCTGCTTATTGAAGTAGCTTATTTCACGGTAGGAGAACGACTTTTCCGATCACTTCAGAAAATCACCGGATTCACATAAAAATCCGAATTCATCTCACCAACGCGATCGGCATTTCCACTTGTGTGGCCATAAAGAATTCTTTTCGCAGCACACGCTCCTTCAAGCTGTCAAACTTTTTTTGCTCTGCGGCCTCTCTGAGCCTTAATAATCAGATGCAAATTTCCAATGAAGATATAACAACTTGGGCGAAATTAACGTCAGGCATTTAAACATTTAAAATAAAGTTGTCGGCTTTGGCAAGCGGAATGGGAAGGACTACCAAAGTTACCACTTCTTAGGTGGGTATGCCGATATCAGCATGCCTGCCAGATATTGCCGATAATACTCGTACTTGCTTGGCCTTCTATTTCTGAAAGTGCATGCACATCTTGAGGTGTAAAGTTTCCGTATGTAGAAAGGCAAAGGGATTTTTCGGAGGGTAGAAATAAACTTTAGAAAATGGTTCTAATTCGATAATTGCATCCAATATTTCGAAATAAAAATCATTATTATGCCAAATATCTGATTGATGTGGCCGGTACTTGATGAAAATCCATAACCTGACTGAAGAAACTGAATCAAATGATTTTTACTATGAATAATTTTTTACCAACGAACTTAGTATTACCTTCATCATCTGATGAAGCTATTGTGATAGCGAAACACTTAAAGTAGTGAGAAATTTTTTTTATAAGTGGAAAATAAAAATAATGTCATTTATTTTCATCAGTTACATCACCATATCCTGTAGCACAGGCTATATGAAGTATGGTTATCGAAAAAAGGAATGTGCGATAACTTTTTCAGAATTCTGGAAACACATTGTTACTTTTCATTACCTACTCTTGGTAACAAATATAGGCTCCACGAAAAATTCCTGAAAGGTACAAGAGATTTTGAATTTGTTTTTGCCGAATAGAGTGTAATTTTTCTTATCATACACAGTAGGTAGGTATGTATATCTGTTTGTTTCTATAACTTTTTTATTACATTAGCATTCATTTTGCTTCATATTCTCAATCTTATTTCTATATTATTATTCAACTAGCATAGTATTATATGCACTCGGATGACGTTTATCAAATGAGACGCCAACTTCTGACATTTCCATATTGCTACATACAGGGTGAGTCTTTGACTCGTACAAATATTTGAACAGTAGATATTCTGGTAAAAAGAAACACTCTTCTCCCATACCATTTTTTCCGATTCGGTTCTGATAGAAAGATATAGCCATTTTAAGTTTTCATAATATGCAATACCGCCTCTGAAAAAACAAATTTCCCTTCAGAATAACAAGCTAATTCTATGACACCACACATGTGTGGATCTTTTCAACAGAGTTGCATTCAGCCGAAGTACCCAATTTTTCAAATTTCACTTATATTTATGTATAAATTTTTCATTTTTGAAAATCAAATTAGTCCAAAATAGGAAAAATACTTTTATTTTGCAAAACGTTCAAACATTCATTAGGTAGCGTCCAACTCAGATCCAAGAGTTTTATTCTTTAAATTTTTGGTATTTTTATGGTACGTAATGGTCATAATGGAACTGGAAGACGTGAGTGATATTTTGTGTTCGTAAAAGATTGATCAAATAAATGAAAAACTATATTCCTAAATTTATTTCATTCGATAAAACCGTTTTTAAGGTAGAACTAAAAAATATATTTTTTTTATGGTTTTTCAACAGCCTGTATCTTTTAAACCGAGCCGATTCGGAATAAATGTTGAAGGAAAAAAGTGTTTCTTTTGACCTCAAGAATCTACTGTTAAAATATTTGTACAAGTCAAAGACTTACTCTGTATAGCATCCCAATATCTTTGTTTGCATCCTCTGACTATAGTTTTGACCATAAAGTTTGATAGACAGGTGAATAATGGCTCATAAATCACAAGTGAGTAATGAAGGTTTGATAGTCAATCTGAGAATAAGGGCTCATTGATCACAAGAGGTTTATAATTGTCATAATGAATAGGAAACGCATCGATAGTGGATTAAAACTAGTACTGACAGAATGTCAGTACTAGTTTATGATGTAGTTTATCATTCAATAACGATAAAGTTTTTAGTTATTTTGATTCAGCCATATCTTGATACTTTTCTCCGACTTTCAAATGAAGAAACATTTGAACAAAGATAAGTTGAACCGAGAGTTGAACAAAGACACAATTTTTGTGGGCTCGTCTCTGATCTTGAATGATTTAGCGACGACTTTGATTCAGTATCAAATTAGGTGCAAAGTGTCATATTTATGGGGAGTTTTATTTCATGAATTCATTATTCAAAAGCTGTAAGTCATCGAATATGTGAAAGTTAACAAGATCTATAAATCCCTACGACATTTTCTTAGTCATTTAACATTTTTTAGAACTCTCGCAATACAAGCCAAGTGTGTTGACCACGAAATTCTCAAAGAATTTCAATTTTATTACTGAGGAACATATGGCCGTTAATTAAAGATTATTTATTAATCCGAGGTGAAACTGGGTCGGGCTAAGAATTAGTATCAAGATTCAACACAGGTTGCGTACTTCTCGATAAATATCAGATCTGTCCTCTCCCAGTCGGTTCTTCCTAATTTGTTATAATGGGATGTAAAGTTCCACCAAGTGTACAGGCAGGCCGACCTGGCCGAAAGGTGTAAATGTATATTTTGGACAAGGTAACTGTTCCACTCACAGCTGGACACGAAATGTGTTGTCTAGACCAACTTCCTACATACCCTTATAAACAATTTGACGACTCTATATGATCTTTTGTTGGATATTCAATAAATGTCATATCTATATTTCAACGGTTCTATGAAGGTGTGTTTTGATATTTTTATCTATTATTTATTCCGACTTGAATATACATATTAAATTCCATTATTAGTTTCCTAGGTTTGGTGACTAGTTTATGAATGAAGAATTGATTTATTGAGACATTATCTCCTATAATCGATAATTCCGAATTCAAGTTGCTTTCAGGAAGATCTTTCGTATAGAATTGCGTAGAAAAGAAATAAGAATATTTTGCACAACTAGAAGTTGAATTTTTTTAATTTCAATCGATAAACAGATTACTTGGATGTTGGGTTCATAGCCATGTGATGGATGGAAGGTTAGGCCAAATTTGTATAAAAAATTTCTTAAGATTGTCCTATTCTTGATATTTGCCTGTCAGATGTCAAAATGGGGAGAACTGTGGAAATTCAAATAATGCTTATTTTGGGAAAAATTAATGGAAATTTGAATATGCCTATTTCAACGCTTTTTACTATCTACATTTTTGAACAGATAAAAGTGAAGAATTAGAGAGATCGATTGATAAACTCTCCAAATTTCAAGAAAATTCTATCCTACAGTATTTAAAAATCTCTTTATCGTTGTTTTTCGCAATATTCACCTGATTTGTCAATTATTTACTCGTGTTCTCCCTATTTTGATATTGATTTAAAGGGTAAATTCTCGGTTCTTTGTTATTATTGCATCAATCATTAATTTCTCATCAGAGATAGATCAAATAAATTGTTTGGGTCGAATTTATAGTTATTTATACACCAAGAGAGTTAAATCAATTTTTATTCGTCAGAAGAAAGTTTAACCCACCTGTACCTTTTATGGTTTTTGTGGATAATAAAATTCCATACAACTTTTTTCTGAAGCAATTTTTCACACTCTTAACCGTTTTCGAGCTAGAGGGTGATGAGAGCGAGGTTCTTAGCCATACATGCGAAAGGGAAAGGTCAATCTAGAATCCCATTCTAATATAGGTACATTAGTCGCCACATATATTAAAAACGTTTGAACTTAAAATATTGCTTTCAACAAAATTCGTAGAAAATCTTATGCTCTACAACTTTTGTAATGAACGCAAAAATTATTTCAAGCCCAGGAGAGGAAATAATTCAAAAAAACTTATTTCTGTGAACTTTTTGGATAATATTTATTGTTTCGGCTTGCTGAAACTGTCAGATCATATTTTTTTCGTTAGACTGGAATCATTAGATTCAAAATATGGAAAAGAAGCCACCACTATGGAGAATGTACCCGTGACTTTTTTCCTGCAAGATTGGGGCTCTAACATACATTTTCGTCAAGCCTAAATTGTCAGATTTCTGTCACTATTTTGACAGGCTGTCCTAGACAATTCTCCCTATATGGAGCTCTAGTTTTTGGTAGAGGTACTCTATAGGGTCCCTTATATGAATCTGACACGCTCGAGTAAATCCCGAATTTCACTCTTAGGCTCCCCAACTATAGATATTGCTTCCATTTCTTCAATTGTTAAGCAGGTTAAGCAACAAATTCCACATGATTTTTAATGTCACCAACTACAGCCTATTACAATCAATCGATTTCAGATTGCAAGAGGTTGATAATTTAAAAAAGAATATGATAAAACCAACACAAATTATCCCAGTTTGTCTTAAATGAACAAATATATAACAGATGCTACAAATAACTTAAAAAGAGCCAATAATAAAGAGAAATTCATACGTGATCCTTATCAATTGTTGAGCAGTGTAGTTGATGGATTGGAAAAAGACAAATTCGGACATCCATATCTTTAATATTTCTACTGATCATATTGGCAACCATTCGGGATTGCACTCCATTATATTATGTATTTCTCAACGGAGGGCTAAGTATGTTCGATATTTCCCAGTGTAATAAAGTTCAACAATAATTCGAGCTCTCTTATCGTCGACGAGTAGCAGCTGACATCGCCAAAAAAGCCATAAATGAATGCCTTGTTCCTAATCACACCAAAGTGCGAATTCAACGGGGTGGTCCTAGGTCAATATACCAGAATGGCGTCACCAAAACCTTACGTGTTTTTCACACGAAATCTGCTGATAATTTGTATCGATTTGTTTTGGCTAGACCATCATTCATCCGGCCCGTTGGGAATGTCCCAATGATTGATTGCCGTTATCTGGAACCTGCTATGCCGATTTGGTTATTTGTGGTCGAGCAAATATGCTTTGAACTGATGCAGGAAGTAACCAACAATGGTAAGGAAAAAATATGATAAGAATAAGATCCTGATGATGATGTACAAAAAAGGTTAAGAATTTTAGTCAAATCTTCAAATGTTTCGGTTTCAACTTTCCAAACTGAGTTAAAAAAAGCATATTGTAAATGAGTATGGATTTTTTAGGTAGTATTTGAAATCGAAAACGAGAAAATAGTTATTTTCCTATCAAGTGCGGAAAGTGATACTTGCCCGCACGAAACTGCCGTTGCCCGAACGATGCGAAGCAGAGTTCGGGTAAGCAGTTGAGTGCGGGCAAGACACTTTCCGCAAGAGTTAGGAACAATATTTTTTCTACAAGCGCTTGAAATATATAATTGTATCCATTTCACGAAACATATCATATCTCATTTGATTAACTCATATATAATGACAGACGTAATTCTGCATGTCGTTACTATGGGTTTCTCATTGTTGACGTTCTGTGCATAGAAACATGATAGAATTTAATTTACTCTATAATATTTGCGTGTGGGAAAAACCCCTGCTAATCCATTCCCGCACGCAAATGCGTGCGGGAAAGAAATAGCAGGCGTTTTTCCCGCACTCTTTGGGAAAGTGACTCTTTGCAACTTGGAATGCGTGCGGGAAAAAGGTTGAACGCGCACGCTTGTAGAAAAAAGTATTTTTTCTCCATAATCCTCTCATTTCTCCAATTATTATAACATTTCAAAACAAAGTAACTCTAAGAGTATATTAGTGGAATTTTATTATGATTGGTCTAATGATTGCCTTGTATTTATTTATTTCAATATTGAAATTCTCTCATTGTATGGTAATAAAGGTATTCATTTCCAAGTTTATTATGCTGCATTGCAAGTCATAAATAACATTCTACAAAGAACATATAAAATTTTATGTCGAATGGGGTTTCTTGAGCGCCATACAAAAACCTTGATATGGATTACAGCAAAATAAGAGAATTTGGAAGTTGTAAAATGTTATTTGAAGAATTGCTCTCAATATTCCACATCGTTATCGAGTACTGATACATGGGAAGTATGCCAAGGATTTGAAATCCTTGTGATGGATTTATAGCTAATTATCTATCAGAAATATAGGGTAATTTCTGACCAATAACCCATCGTACAGGGGGTAATAAAAAACCATATGAAAAGTCAAAAAGTGGCACTCGAATATTTCTCTTCTGCCTACTAGTTTCTGAGATAGGTCCTGAAAAATGAAAATAATTACAATTATGTACTTTTGAAAGCAGTTTCGTTATACTAATGCTTACCTTATCATTTCAACTTTAAAATAGTTAACTTTGAAATCCGAATGATAAAGAGAAATGGAAATAAATAAATATAAGAGTAGAATTATGTATAAAATTGAAAGAATGAAAGTTTTCTGCTTTGTGCTTTTATTTTCATTAATAAATACAAAACTTCAAAAGGCCTGACTCATTATTTCAATTAGCTGTTAACTTGGTTCTTCAGATGCTGCCATATTTTCTGCTCATTTCATTTAGACTAAGTGGATTAGTTTTTGATTTCAATATTGTGGATACACAGATACTTGTATTTATACATAATTGAGTAAAATAAACTTCAGAGGAATGTTGATTGTATATGATCCATTCAATTCAAGGATATTCCTTGTGAAAACTGTTTCTCTGGAAAAGTATTATAGTTTTTTGTATCCATAAAATTTCGAAAATCGTGTTTTAATTCGAGAAAACATTTGGCACCTACAACTTGTAGATTTAATACCAGCTAAATTAAATCGCCAATTATTAGCCAGTGGCGCCAATGGATGAACGTGCAAACTTTTCAAGTTGATCATAAAATCAACGAACGTAATCAATCAATTATCAAGGTGTATCATATATTTCATTTTATAGATAGAATGAAGGTGAACCTGCTATTGAAATTGAAAAAATAATTATTTTTCTCGACTAGGAGTGAGATCATACAAATTATAGATACCCAAGAGACAATTGTAATCTGGTACAGTTTGCAAATTAACGGTAACCTAGAGTGTTAAAATAATTATTAGGTATCCATAGTTATGGTGTGGTACTCAATGAGTTAACCGATTCTTATGCGAGAAACACTTTTCTGGTGAAGAAAATTCAGGTTTCCAAATTACACCTATGTATATTTTGTTTTTAATTGAAACACCTACTTCTATTTTGTAGCATCCAACACCCAAGGACCAACAAACAGAAGTAAAAATAAGATTAGCAAAAAAGAATAATTCTTTGTATGAATACAACAAATAGGTCAGTCGGGGTATTTGAAATTCATATCTCATCTCGTAGATCTACCCAATGAGGGTGGGTGGTAATTTCTTTTTACAACGTCGTAAAATTCATTGGATATTTGCCTCGCTTTTTTTCCTACGGTTTTCAACAGAACTAATCGATTGAGTAGGACTTGAAGTATTGTTGAAAACAGAGTAGTTAAACCACCCCATAAACTCCATAAAAGTCGTTGGGACTGTTGTCTCGTAAGAAAATTGAATATGTGCGAAACCACAATTCAGCCGCGGTTGAATAAGGTGTGGTAGAAAGAATAGGCGAAGAACTCATTTGGTGTTTAAAAATACTTAACGAACTTTGGTACAATCAAGGCAGTAGAGTGGAGGTGCAATTGTTAGAGTCTAGTTGAAGGCGATGCATGTTTTATTGACTGATTCCCAGTAATTTTTGGAAACATAAAGTATGACTTATAAAGAATAAAAGTTTGATGAATTTTTTTTCATTGAAGATATTCTATAATAAAAAAGGTACTTTCAACCCAATTCAATAAATTGGAGATCAATCTGGATTATCACTGGTTTCTTGAGAAACTTGAATAATTCATCGGACTGTCTAAATAGCTCACTAACTTCATCTTTATTATCACATGATAGAAATTGTTCTCGGTTTCAGAACAGCCTACAGTGTGGAAACCGATATTAGCCCCTATAGCTTCAACAGAATTACCAATAGATTTGTACTTTATAATCAGAGTTTCAAAATTTACGACCGATATCAAATAACTCGTATCTTGGGAATGTATGATGCTTCCTTTTTATACAGGTTGTACCTGAATGACACCGAAAAAATAAAAGGGGTGATTCTTTGAGGAAAATTAAAGTGGGTATTTGGTGAAAATTTTTTTGAAGAACCTCCCCCCTGAAAAGTTTCACCCCTCCGAAGATTAAAAAAAAATTGTTTTTTTTTTAATTTTCCCTGTATATTGAACTGAAGACACGAAACTTGGTGATTATCATATGTCAATGAAATTACTCATGTTGGAATTTCTTCAACCCTGAAGTAGGCTCAGAAAGGGTTGAAATAGTAAACTTTTAGGGTGATATTTTTTCTCACAACTTTTTTTTGGGTGAAAAGCCAATTAGTATACTTACTTTTTTATTCCTACAAGTTTTTCGACTTTTTTATAGATAACTCAGATAACTGCGATGAAATCTGATTCATATGCGTATAATGGTACCATCGTAAAATCCAAGAGTGTCTCAAATTTCCATTAGAGTTACAATGCACTTTAATATCCTATACCCTGAAATTAAATTGCAATTCGATATTACGATTCATACGGGGCAATAAATTAAATAGTAATGGCGAACAACATTGAGAATCCGACATTCTTCAAGGAAGTAAATCATGATCCTATCTCTAAGTTTGAAGAACTAAAGGTATGCTCACAAAATTTCGAACTGATACCGCATAATATGTAAGTTTTATGGAATGTACAACATTTTCATCTCAACGACCGAAACATACGAGGATGTACTGATATCTAGTTAGCTTAGATCAGTTCCATGCATAAAAAAATATTGCGTTACCATAGCAACGAACAATAATTCATTAGAAGTGTCAGTGTGAAGTTTGAGGTAAAAAAAACCCAGAGTAACGCAACAAATTAAAAGAAAGAAGATGTCCACCGAAATTGTGAAAATCGAAAAATTGGAGTATCGAGCCATCATCAAGTTCCTGTATTTAAAAGGGTTAAGAGATGAGCAGATTTACGAAGATATGCTTAATACCCTTGGTGATCAATGTCCTTTGTATGCGACCGTGAAAAATTGGACTGCAAGCTTCAAAAGAGGTAAATTTTTAGTAGAAGATTTACCTCTTCAATGGAAGATGATGACTGATCGGAAAGGCCAGTTTCTGTGTCAGTCCCCGAAAATATCGATGCAGTTCATGACATGATTTTATCAGACAGTCGAATTGGGCTGAAACGGATATCTGAAGCACTGAATATTTCATACGAACGCGTACATCATATACTTCACGTCAATTTGGAGATGAGAAAAATTGCTGCAAATTGGATCCCAAATGTTTGAATGTTGACCAAAAGCGTGCAAGGGTAGCATCGCGTTCGATCTGTGCTCGATTTAAAAACGATGTAGACTTCTTAAACCGAATTGTTAATATGGATGTGACTTGGGTACATTTCTACGATCCAGAAATAAAGCAACAATCGATGTAATGGCGACACTCTGGTTGTCCAAGACCCAGTGGCGGATTTACATATTTGCCGCCTGTAGGCTATTCAAATTTTGCCGCCCTTACCATAATTATTTAGTTTAAGTTCAGCATAAATGCTGAATTAAAGTTCAGCAACTATAAAAACAAGTAGCAAAGAGAAAACAAACATCAAATATAATATATACATGGTGCATTGGATTAGTTGCGAAAAATTAAATTCTTTGTCAAAAAATGGGGTGGATCTTCAATGTAACATTTTTACAGCTCTCTAAAGGTGGCACTCGAAAAGCAGTTCTTGATTTTTTTCTTGAGAATCGAAAAACTGACAAGAATGAAATTAAGCAGATATTTTATGCGGGGAAGATTTCGATTCTGTTCCTCTATGATTGAAAGTGCTAGCTATTGAAAGACACCTCTAAACATTGTTCCGCAAGAAACTTTTTTCCATATTTCACAATGAAAAAATTGATTTTGGATAGCTTGATCCATCCTTAACAAATAGGGTCTTTTGTAGTATCTTGCGAATATTCACGGTTTTTCAGAAAAAAAGGGACACCTTAAACAAAGTGCATATCGAACATTTCTGCGTTTGCGAACACAATCATTTTAATGAGTATGTGACAAAATTCTCAAGATGATAGCCAAATCAACAAATAATTGTAACTGAATCAAAGTTAATCAAAACTAGTCGTACCAAAATTACATCCGCTTACTAGATAAATTCTAGTTCAGAAATGATTCCAGCCTCTACGACTGACGCTATCATCATGATTATTTTTTTATACCGTGAATTTTAGCAAGAAATCACAAGAGACCTTATTTTTGAGAATAGATTTAGTTATCCAAAATTAATTTTTCATTGTAAAATATGAATATCGAAAAAGTTTCTTGCTAAACAAAGATCAGGGATGGCTTTTTCTACCCCTTTCTATCACAGACAAAGAGAACCTAACATTTTTTGTAATGCCTTCACGACCGTACAAAATGTCTGCTTGATTTAATACGTATCAGTTTATTGATTTTCAATAAAAAAATATGAAAACTGTTTTTCGGACGCCATCTTTAGGGGGCTGTAACAAAGCAGGGGTACAAAAAAGGAAAGACCTTCCCTATTTTTTTAAAGCCCCCTAAATTTTCTGTAAATGTTCATATTATTATATGTAGGTATTATATGGCCACAAACTAACTGACGCTGACAATAAAATAGGAAGGTGAGTCATAAAAGTCTCACCTCGGGTTTCATAAAGGGAATCAACCAATACGTCAATTTGTTTTTATTTTCAAGTTATAATTCAGTCAAGATCGTTTAGAATATCATTCTCGCATCAAATTATGACGTTTATAGGTCCATTAAATTATTCTCAATTGCTACTTGTTCAATATATTCAAAAACGAAAAGGTTTCAGTGATTTCGTTTTAGAAATCAAGTGATTGTCAAATCGTTGATCGCAAAATCAAAGTTCTATGAAACCCGCTGTTAAAATATCTTTTTGCTATGTCGTCATATGAAATTTTGTTCATTAGTTCTGACTCAATACACAAAAAAACTAAAGCGTTCAGCTTTTCTTGCCCTAATGTGGTTCGTAGGTACCTAACTTTTCATCTTTTTCAAGCAAAAAAAGCTTCTCTAACCCGAAACATTTGTCGCTGGTGTATACATAGAGCCATAGGTACGAACTGCTATATCGAAGTTTGGACAAACATTTCTTGAATTGTGTTTTCCGAGAAACCGAAGAAACACATCCCAACGATTCAGAATCACCAAAAATTTTTCACCCTCACGGAGTTTCAGTAAAGAGTCCAATGCGGCCGAAATAAGAGGGAAACAGGAAAATAATAATAATAATTATTATTATTAATAACCATGCAGGGCAAAATAATGATGCACTACTTGTTCAGTTTATTTATATTTCGGGAAAATCAGATGTAGATAGGTATTAAAATAGCTTTGAAATACAAGTATTTCAGTTTCTATAATGGGTTCACAAAAAATTGTCCCCAAATTTGCCGCCTCCTAAAATCTGCCGCCCTAGGCTTCAGCCTACTCAGCCTCTATGGTAAATCCGCCACTGCCAAGACCTAAGAAGTTTCGTGTCCAAAAATCTGCTGGAAAAGTTCTTGCTCCGGTTTTTTGGGATTGCCATGGAGTAATCATGATTGATTTTTTTGATAAGGGTAGAACAATAACCGGAGATTACAATTCGACATTACTGACCACTCTAAGGGAAAAAATTAAAGAAAAAAGAAGCGGAAAGCTATCCAAAGGTGCTTTGTTGTTGCAGGACAACGCCACTGTACACAAAACTCATGTTGCCATGCAAAAAAATTCGTGATTTAGGGTTTGAATTACTAGAACACCCCCCTTATTCACCAGATTTGGCACCATCCGGCTATCATCTCTTTCCTCAACTGAAAAAAAGTTTATAAGGTCGTAAATTTTCTTTCAACGAGGAGGTAATAAAAGCTGTGGAGGTCTGGTTAGCAGAGCAAGAAAAAACATTTTTTTTGAAAGGTCTAGAGACGTTGAACGTTCATTGTAATAAATGTATCCAATTAAGAGGAAAATATGTTGAGTAATAAAATATTTTGATATTGAAATTTTGTTCGGTTCTATAGTAGGCTAAGAATTTTTCAATATATCCTCGTATAATTTCTGTATAAAGTAATAGAATGAACACATTCAATACAATTTTTAATGAAACATATCAATATTTACCTAAAAGTTTGGAGAAATTTTTATCTACCCAAATTTCTTGTTGTTAATTAACCAACTGCGTGACCAAAGCCATTTTGCTTCTGCATCAGGAACCAAATATTTCATTCCTGTCCATAAAATTTTATTCAATAACTTTCCTGAACGAGGAATGGTTATGTTAGATTTTCGTTAGTAGGATGACCTTTCATCCAGGGTCGCCGTAATTCATAAAGAATTTATAGATACCAACTGGGTACTAGGATACGGTGATGATTATCGAAACCGCAACTGAATTAATTAGCTATCATTGCATCGAAAACGATTCGAAATATCACCGAATAGAGGAACGCGATGACCAGTTTCTCGAATTGAGGAGATTAACATGCTGAGCCCGCTTGGTGTAAATAACATAAAATTTCAAAATATTAAATATAACCATTCGGTGGAATCGTGAGACGGTCGTCTTCCCACGACCGGGACGTTGTCAGGCAGTTCAGGGAGAATTGGGGGATAAATTAAGCTACTTTGCAGATGAAATATACTGCAGGCGTTTGTTGACAGCCCCGAATATATATGGCTTCTTTCTGGAAACACGTGTCATATTTACTAATCTGACGAGCGTTAAAAAACTAGGTTACCTACTGTAAATTTGAGCGTAATCTTAAGATGGGTCGCATTTGACCTATTCGACGTCTCAACCTGGCTAATAGTATAGTATAGGTACCTATATATTTATTTCGTTTCTACAATTAATTCACACATCAACTCAAATATGCCAAATAAGATAGAAAGATGTCAGAAAACAAAAAGTTATTTCATAAGCAATATCTTCCTTTGCAAAAGACTGCAAATTCCTCAAAATTGTAAGGTGCACATTGAAGTATACGTATACTCTATTCACTTTTATTTTAGCACTCGGTTGGCCATGGACACAAATTTGACACATTCCACTTTGTACAGTAAGAAAATGTGGGGTTATGACGCTTGTTAAAACATTATTGGGTTTTAAATCAGCGCTAGGTTGTCCATTCTATACGTAAAAGTCTCAGTAATTACATATTTTATCACAATGTCGAATCAATTCGGAAAATATGAAGTTGAAAATATGTGACGAACATAATTGACGTTTATACATACTGTTGCATACATACCAAATCTAGTTATATTCATGGAAAATACAAGAGATCAGTTTTTAAATATATTTATTTTTGCTATAGAAGAAAATTGAATTATTGACACATAATATGCAGTAGCTTTAGGACAGTTAATGTTGGTTATATTCATTGGAAAAAGGTTGAATATGTTACATCAGTTGTAGATTTCAAAAAAATCAATCTGAAGGTGAAATGCGTATGATCCATATATTGCAGTGGTTGGGAATGGGCATCTCCCGAAGGAATTGACAGATAATTACAAGAATGTTAAATTCTTCAACAAAAATCATCTTGCATCAATAGAATTCAAAGGAATTGAAGGAAGTTTCAAGGCAAGAGGAATTTTACCTTTAAACAAGAATTTCCCATGAATTAACAATTAACTGTCTCGTATTTATGGCTGTTTTTCTATAATACTTCGATATAATTATATATTTATTGATCCCTTAAGGCATTTACAATGTATTGGAAAAGTCAGATGAAAAATAGAAAAATTAATTTTTTGGAACTTATTCTACGATGACATTCATCGAAAATCCTGTAGTAACTTTTCGCACTCGTTCACCCTAAAATAAAATTTTCAAATGCTACCACTTTTTTTGGTCTCCCAATAGAAGGAAATTCTTTGCCAATCTCTTCATTCACAATCTTTCTTCTGATTTAAAACCCAAAAATTTTTTGACAAGCGTCATAACCCCACATTTTCTTACTATACAGAATGAAATATGTGTGTTATTTTCCATGGCCAACCGAGTGCTAAATTAAAAGTGAATGCATGGAGTATAATTGATTTTTATAATTCTGTATCCCAGAAACTATTCGCCAGATGACGTTCCAATTCATCAGGAAGTACAGGAACCTTAAAAACGTTATTTTGAGGCCTAGTACTTATTCTCCACCTACCACTAGGAAGTAGGCAGCGAAATATGAAGCAGCGTTAAGGAAGTTGTACAACTGGATGGATGACCACTCTAGTTCAATGATTTCGTTTGAAATTCCAAGTATTAATTTGAATTTGTTCAAAGAACTTTTATTGAATTCATTCTGTGATCAATAATTGTGATCAGACTTTTTTCCACGAAGAATATGAATTATTATGTGCTGTGAAATATGATTTCAATATTTATCCACAAATCACAACATGAGCTCATTACACGTTCATTTTTCACACTAAGTGCATTGGCTTGAAGGGATCACTGCCAAGTTTGCATATGGGTGGAAAAATTATAACGCCATTACTCTTATGGATATATAAATCATTTCGCTCCTGGCACTCGCAATAAATAAAATTTATGCGCAAATTATTATACGCCAAACATTTCTCGTTCTTGGTTCTTGCTTCAATTTTTGCCACAAGTATAGTGTAATATGAGGAATATTGTCAATAATAGAAAAATCATGATATGAAATATTGTTCCAAAGAAATGTTCACAGTTTAATGATTGTCCCTCCAATTTTACATTTTAGTGTTACCAACATTCGAACGTTTGGAGAAATTTTCGATAAACTGGAGTAATGAGACTTGTCAAGCCATTTCTGGGTTTTGAATCAGCGCTATGTTTTCCATTCTAGATAAAGGTCTAAGTATGTAATTACGTATTCCTCACAATGTGAATTTACTTCGGAAAATGAATCAATTTCGAAATATATGACCAACATAATTAACGTTTATACCGATTGAAGGGATTTTATATCTAGTTATTCACATGAAAAGTATGTGTGTTCAAGTATAATTATTTTTGTTATGAAAGAAAAATAAATTATTGATATTCAGATGCTTGAGAAGATTTAATGTTGGTTATTCTGTTGGACTAAAAGTTGAACACGTTTTGACATCAGTGTTGAGTTTATCTAGGATTACAAAACTGATATTCCCAAAGAAACATTTTTATTGTAAAAATTTTTCGAGAGATTGTAATTTTGGATGCAACGATATGCTTTTTTCCACATATATGCCGTCTGATGAACAGCAGTTCTTGATTTTTCTTTGCTTTTTGTCAAGCACTTTCGGGCTTTTTTCAGAGCAAAAAAAACGGTATTGGTAAATGGTGGTGACAACGTCGTTTTGTTTTTTCAAGTGTGTCAACCTCACACCGTACTTGTTACAAAAACTTAAAATAAATCATTTCATGGCCAACTGACTGATTCATAAAAGTGAATGGACATATATATCCAAATGCCGAGCTAGAATTCTCATTGAAGATTTCAGAAACGTTCCAAACAACTTTGTTTATCCGTTCTGAATTTCCTGCTACTCTGCATAAGTGATCGTTTTTGCAAAAGTGGATCCAATTTCATACAATTATGAAATTAACACCTTGGCTTACCTATAGCGCGCAATCAAGGCTCATCTTTATGCATTGCCGGCTATAGAGTGTATGTAAATTGGCCATAATTTCACGGCTTCTTTTAGTGGGCAATAAATCAAATTAAATGAAAGGCTTCATCCCGTGAGAGTGAGGAACGTTCCTCATCCGAAGTCAAGTTGATCAGTTCATCGGAATGATTTTCGTTAGCTTTTGGATGTGTTACATCAGTCATTATAGGGTGTTTTAATCGTTAGGGGAAATATAAGAGGATATATTGAAAAATTCTTAGCCTACTATAGAACCAAACAAAATTTCAATGTCAAAATATTTTAATTCGCAACATATTCTCCTCTTAATTGGATACGTTTATTACAGCGAACCTGCAACGTTTCTAGAACTCTCAACAAAAAAAGTTTCTTCTTGCTCTGCAAACCAGATCTCCCTAAACCTTTTTTTTTAGTTGAAGAAAGAGCTGATAGTCGGATGGAGCCAAATTTGGTGAATAAAGGGGTGTTCTAGTAATTCAAACCCTAAATCACGAATTTTTTGCATGGCAACATGAGATTTTTGTGCAGGGGCGTTGTCCTGCTAAAACAAAACACCTTTGGATAGCTTTCCGCGTCTTTTCTCTTTAATTTTTTTCCTTAGAGTGGTCAGTAATGTCGAATAGTAATCTCCGGTTATTGTTCTACCCTTATCAAAAAAATCAATCATGATTACTCCATGGCAATCCCAAAAAACCGGAGCAAGAACTTTTCCAGCAGATTTCTGGACACGAAACTTCTTAGGACTTGGACAACCAGAGTGTCGCCATTACATCGATTGTTGCTTTATTTCTGGATCGTAGAAATGTACCCAAGTCACATCCATATTAACAATTCGGTTTAAGAAGTCTACATCGTTTTCAAATCGAGCATAGATCGAACGCGATGCTTCTAACCTTGCACGCTTTTGGTCAACATTCAAACATTTGGGGATTCATTTTGCAGCAATTTTCCTCAGATCCAAATGGACGTGAACCATATGTTGAACGCTTTCGTATGAAATATTTAGTGCTTCAGATATCCGTTACAGCCATAGACCTAATAAAATATGGACAGGCCCTGAGAGAGAGAGGTCACGAGTAGTACGTTAGAAAGAGATGGACATATGGTAGAAAATGTCAAAATCATATGTTTATTGTTTACTGTTCAGCTACTGTGTTTTCAATCGATATTTCATTCTCGTCACAAACAATTTAGCAGAAATCTAGGTTTTTAGAATCGACTGCTACATGCTAATAAAGCGAAAGTGATTTATTTTTGGAAATAATAGACCAATAAAGGAGTTTCTTTGTTATTTCATGTATGTACATATAGGACATGATTTACAAAGATTTACAAGGAATATACCTAGTCTACTTTCTATATTTCATAAGGCCACAGCAAGAATTTGTAGAGGTGACTTGAATTTCGAGATAGTAGATATATTATTGAATATTATAAGGAATGTTGTTCTAAACGAAGTAGGTACATATGTACCATCACATTCTATTTCAAGGCATGTCCGAAGAAAATACTTAACTCTAATCTGGATTCAATATTAGGAAGAGAAAAGATGTAAATCATTCAGTAAGCCCTGTGACATCGGCAAACTAAAAACTCAATATTTTCTGTTGATCAGTGTCACAGAAATCTAACACTGGAAAGCCACACGATAAAGAAACAGGAGCAGTAAAATACTACTGCCAGGAGTGCCAGAGAAGAGCAACTAAACCACCTGATGGAGAACCTTTCAAAATAATTGAAAAAAAAATTGTGAATGATTAATCATCATATAAATATTTCCCCGGCAGTAAATTTCATATTATTTGTGAAAGTATCAATAAACATACTCAAAAGTATTGCCCTTTTCTCTATACCACACATATTCTTGCTCAAGGAAGGTGAAATGTTTAAAAAATTCACTTTAACGATTAATTTTTCTCTGTGCAGCCAGAACGCAAAGCAGGGGTCCTTTTATCTTCCCAAATCACGAGTAATTTCAGTGTATATAAAATCAGACTCTGGCGAATGAGATAATAGTGTTGTTTTACACAACTCTCAAGTTTTTTACATTAATTAAAATCAAAAAAAAAATTTTCAGGTAGTATTTCTTTTATACGGAATCTATTATTTTATCAACACTTCGAAGTTTCAAGTACGAGAAAAATATAGTTGATTTGATAACATTTTCGAAGTTGATTTCAGTCAGAGGCAACCTCTGTTGTTGTCTTCTCTTTCAGTACAAAAATTGCTTCAAATTAATAGAAAGTCTATAAATCTACCGACAACCACCCAAAAATGCAACATGGAGGTTCAGCGGGCTGGTAGAATTCCCGAGTTTACTCGATAACTTGGTTGAAGCGGCAACGTTGATTTATTCTCTACCAGCTACCAGCTTGACGTTTACTACCAGGGACTACTGTTATCTCTCTTTTCTACCACCCCCCTCTCTCTCCTTGGTATTCCTCGATGCGGTGAACGGGAAAACCACGTGAAGGCCTGTCCATGTATTATTAGGTCTATGGTTACAGCCCAATTCGACGGTCTGATAAAGGGCCTGTTCCGATATTGCTGTTTTTACTGGCCAGCAATCGAATAACAATAGAACTCGAACGACTGGGCCAATAGACATCGTCTCTGAAATACTGACAGTACTGTTCAGGAATATCGGAACAGGCGGAAAATCATGTCATGAACTGCATCGATATTTTCGGGGACTGACACAGAAACTGGCCTTCCCGATCGGTTATCATATTCAATGGAAAATCTTTTGAAGCTTGCAGTCCAATTTTTCACATTGATCACCAAGGGTACTAAGCCTATCTTCGTGAATCTGCTTAACTCTTAACCCTTTTAAATAAGTACAGGTACTTGATGATGGCCCGATACTCCAATTTTTCGTTTTTCCCAATTTCGGTGGACATCTTCTTTTTTTTATTTTATTGCTTAACTCTGGTTTACTTTTTTGACCTAAAACTTGACACTGACACTTCTAATCAGTTATTGTTCGTTGCTATGGTAACGCAATATTTTTTTTATTCATGGAATTAGTCTAGGCTTACTAGATGTCAATACATCCTCGTAAGTTAGTCCTAACTTTTAACTAAATGAATAATCTCTTGAATGTCAATATCTTTGGAGAATACTAAAGGCAACTGAGGTTCTCTCACATTTATAAATTTGGTGAATTTACACACCACGTTGCGTTTCTGTAGAGGGCTGTAATAAATAATAGAAAAAAAATACAACTCTGAATTTCATCGCTAAATGTGATGAATATTTTATTTTCTGAAAGTTCTAGCATTCGTGGTGGATAGCCTGAGTGGTCAACAATTAAGAAATATGCAAAAACGGAAATTTTTCGCTACCTTAAGTTCATTTCATATTTTATAAAAGAAGAAGACATTAAAAAAAAATTAACTTCAATCAGTTACTCATAGACTAAGGATAGTGCTTCCCAATACTGGAGTCCAATTCAATATAATCCAATATCGGCAAAGAAACATCGAAGTTATAGCTAGAAATGTAAGAAACGGATGAGGTATTCACATATTTTCATAAAATGGCGATATTTTCTTAGAAACGCAATGAAGTTATTCGAAAAGTGTCAAAGATGTCCCGACATATTGACCTAATAATCCAACCAGCACCACAAGAACTTTATAAGGTCCTCTACTATTCCCAAATTCTTCGCCAAAAACCGAAAATTTTTGTCATTCATACCCTGTAAAATAAGAAGAAAATACCCTTCAACAAGGCTCTGCAGCTGTAACATTGTAGTTCTGTAGGTAATTTTTTGCTGATATATTTCGCTATATTTGGTTGGAACTAAATAATCAAGGTTGTATAAAGAATAGTTCGTCAGAAGCTGTTCATATTCCTATAAAAATTTCAATTTCCAAGGAATATTCACAAAGGAAGACCGGTTACACATCAATGTTTGTGTAGATAGTGTGATTTATTAAATATTCACGTAGGTCTGATGGATACTGGCTTCTCGTTCATAATTCAATTTATTAAATGTCACCTACAGATGCAATTATTCCTCTTGAATATATTTCACAAGATATCGATGAATCCGGTGTGTTTATTTTACGATAAAATTATGCTACGGCCAATAACGAAGTGAAAATTAACATATATCTCTTTCACTGTGTCCCCACTTACATAATTGCAGTATGGGAAACCCGCTCCTTATGTACATAATACCGCATTTCGTCCAAATTAGGAACTGAGGCAACAAGTCAAAGAGAAGCGAAGGTGATAATTTTATTACCGTATAATTTATTTTCTTTTCGAATCTATCGGGATTAGAACACGAAAAGCAAATTTGTCTTTTCCGATAAAGATTCCTTTCGATATTGAAACGATGGGAATATACGTATAATTTGAATGCTACCAAAGTGAATGTGTTGGAGTCAACTTTCATAGGAAAGACTGTGGGGTAATTTTTACTTTTAACCCATCAAAATGTATGCTGATCATGGTCGGCAAACTTATACATTCTCTGCAGGCTTAATGGTTAACAGTAACTACTATTCGCAAGTGGATAGAAAACCCTGGGACAAACCCTATTAAAAACATAAATATACTCTCTGAAAACCAAGAATCCTCGCAAGAATCAATTATAAGAATTCTACCTCGAAGGATTTATTAATTAGAACATTATCCAAAGCCAGCAGTCCCAGGTTTGAAATAGATTTTCAGTACTTACCCTTCAAGTGGAGTAACAATATTTAATTGAAAAAATGTAAACTTAAACTGAAATTGTGAAAAAAAATTGGGACAGTCAAAGAATTTCTCAAACAGTTCCGTTTGTAATGTGTCAAATATTGCTGCAAAAACCTTCAAATTAAGAAAGTCATTTTCCTTATTATTCAACTCAAATTTCACCCCAAATTTTCGATATTCTTCAACCCTAAATGTCATATTGATCGTGTTGATGTGGATATGGGAATTTTAGTACTGAATCAATATTGTGATGTATTCATTCTTAATTAGAACACATGAAATCGAACAAATTCCCTACATCTATCGAGATTGGATTAGAGTTTACTGAATTATTAGCAGAAGTCTGCATTTATGGAATGATAATAACATGCCCATACTGTCTACCAAAGGACAGGCATTTTCTGAATTGTGAGAGAATGATTTCTTCTTGGTGGTCTAAGGGTGCCTATCGCAGTAAATACTTATCAGGGAGCTAATTATCGTGAGAATTCCTTATAAAGAATGCGAGACCGCTCCCTTGTCCGTGCATCACAAGTTTCGTCAACTTGAGAGACAGAAAACCCTTCAGGATATGAGAAAGTAAATAAATTCGACAAAATAATTTGGTCCTTACCCTTTGCGAGGAACTAGCCGTTACTTGTATCAGCTACATTAGGGGCCATCAACTGTAAACAAAAAATACACAGAATGAAAATTCGCAAATAACTAATGAAACTAAATTACAGATCATCAGGATTGAAAAGTTGTGATTTGAAGAAAAGGCTGCTATGATAGGTACTTCGAATTGGTTTTTTGTTTCGCTCAGCTTTGAAATCATTATTAACTTGAACTAAAACAATGAATTCCAAAAAATCATGCAGTGAAAGAGCCTATTTTTGTGACAGTGGAGATTTTTTAGTGTTTTATCCCCAATTTTCAACTATATATTGTGGAATGATGCGCATCAGTAGTGAAACCTTGTGTACATATTTTCTCCAGAAGATTATTATCTTCTGATGAATTACCCAATTGGCTGTAGAAGAATTATTACTTTCTTATGGCTAGTATATCATAAGTGATTAAATGAATTCCTCCTTAGATTAAATTGGATTTTTCAGCTATAGATAAAAAGGCATCTGCTTTTACAATGTTCAGAAGGAATAATAGGACTGACTCGATGTTTTCCGAAAGGTTCCTCTTTTAATTGTGTCTAAGAGATTTACTAACCACAGGGATAAGAACGATTCCTTTACAAATTATCAATATGAATTGAAGTCCAACAAAATCGATGAACTGATGAATATCCTCGATTGCATTGAGAGCATCTTGTATAAGATCGATTCGAAGAAATATGTCGTGATCTCCTTGAAAATGCAAAGGCTTTCAGTTTGACTGACCCACTTATTATCTCTAGTAACATCCTCAATATGGAAGTAAGAGGTGTGTGCATGAAGCTTGCTCCTATACCTTATAAATATATCAGTTTGCAAAAATTTTCCCAAACTCCTCGAGACTTAGGCTCACATCGGAAGGGCGTATTTTTAAGCACTTCATTAATGACTCGTTTCTAGTTAGAATATTTCCTTAAATTCATATCAAGATGCGAGTGACATACCTATTGCAGACTTGGATAGAATAATTCTTGCTGGTTTGGCAAATTGCACGATAACAAATGGTAAAAAAAGTTACAGTATGTATATCCGCACTTTTGGAATTTAAAATAGGTTTGCGGCAAATGTCTAACGCTTATCGGATATGTGTTCGATCAATTTTCAACATCCCAGTCCCCATCCAGTGGGGAAAAGTGTGAACTTTCCTTAAGAAGCGACGTGGCCACTCCATTCATCCAATTTTAATTCCATTGAATATGTGTTGAGAATCATATGAGGAGGAGGCTAGCAACTTTACTGCTCCACAGAATCCCGCACATTTAATAAACAAAATTCAAGTTTTCTGAAACAAAAGGAATTTGTTGATGCTTAAACATGTCCTTAGCCGCAGGACAGCAGAATACTTTATCAGTTTTTTGCCAGATTTTATTTTAATAAAAATTCATGCAAATATTACCATTTCATTGTCACACGAAATAACAAAAATTAAGTTGAAGCGATTATTGTGGTTGTTACACACCTACTAGTACTTAGTATATTTTAATCAAGCGATATTCTAATTGTCCCTACATTCATTACCATTTTCCATATTAACAATCTTTAAACAATCGTTCATAATAGGATAAATGAATAACTTATCTTATCTATGTTTTGTTGATAGGTAAACTCAATTTTTTCGATTAATGTTCTTTTTCAGAATCAACATACATTGGTGTAGTTGGATTTATGTTGTAGGTTTCATATTCTGATTTTTCTTCAGTTTAGTTAACATTATGAGGTAAATCTATAAGTTATTACGCTAACAGCGCTCCTTAAATGGAAGTAATTTTAGTTGTTATTAATTTGGGTGAATAAATAATGAAGGCAAAAGTTAGAATTACTAGTTCAATGTTGAAATTAACATGTCGATTGAAGCTTTTTTACCGCATTTTTTTCAAACCAGCATATTGATTTAAGGCAAGTAGACTAGAAAAATTATAACTGCCGCTATATGTTCATTGCTTAATATTTTATATATTCGAGAATAATTATGGCAGCTCTCATGGAAAATAATGTTAATCATGTTCGAGTAGAACCGCAGTTTTACTTGAATTATTCTAATTTTCACGTTATTAGTGTCAACTGAGGGAAAACTTCGTATTTATGGAGTGGGATGCTTTGATCATAGCGACATTTTTCATCTCAAGTGTTATTCATGAATCTGTTTAGCGATTTGCATATAAATTTTTCAACGAAAGTAAATATAGCTTGCAATGATATGCGTGTCAATCAATACCTACTGCGTCAATCAAACAGAAATCTAGTCTTCGAAACATATTGTGAAATTGTAATCACCTTCAATCTTGTAAAAATTCCAATGGTATAATTTGACATGATTGAATTTTTCAGATTCTCTAGAAAATAACATAGGTAGGTAGGTAAATGTCTTTATTGCCAATGCAATTGGCCATCGACCAGCGGTCCTTCAGCCTGTATTTTACAATTTTTGGTAGATTTAATTAAATTTAATATTAACAATTTTCAAGGATATCCATAATATTGTGATGGGTTTGTAAAATTGAATTGAAGAAGCAACCTCTCCAAATATTCAATATTTCACGAGCACTGAAATAGTCAGCTTCTTCAAATACACTGCTCAATAATTGATAGGGATCATTGACCTTTCATCAATGTATTTCAAGAATATTAAAGATGTTTATTTGGATTCGATACCAGTGTACAAGAAATGTTCTGTTGATATTCCTGTTTTTTTTTCCAGCAAATAATATAATTGAAAAAAATATATTTACAAATATGAAAAATTCTATGTTTGAATACTGAACATAAAAAAATTAATGAAGAGAAAACAAAAGATATATTCCAGATAATTTAATAAAAGCGACAAAAGCCACGTATAAAGAGAAATTTGTACGTAATCCTCATCAATTGTTGGGCAGTGTAAGATATCTATATAGATATATAGTATGTAGGAACTCTTTCTCTATCCTCATAACTGATTTCACAAAAGCTGACTACATAATTTTCTTTCGAGATAAATTATACCAATATTTACTGTTGGTGCGAGCAAGTGAAACTTAATCCTCATCTTCTCAAATTCACCAGCTACTTCAGAAGTACCTACTTGAACCTTTAGAATAAATATTTGCGATATGAAATCGGAGAAATCCTTGGTCGAAAAGCATACTAAAATTCCCTGAACTCAATAACAGGCAGAGCAAAAATTTGGTTTGTTCTACCTGTAAGCGAAAATATTCCATTGACGTTTACACAACCTTTTTTGATGATTGAATGTGATTTGATTTACATTAATTCACATCTTGGCAAATGTTAGGTACATATATAATTTTCGAATTACACAAGTGAGGTTAGAATTAAATGAAGCTTTCCTATCAGATGGAAACTTTAAGTGCTTTCTGGTACAGTAAATTCAGTCCAATTTCATTTTATTAATATCCTTAAGTGAATTCATATTGAACTTTGGATGTTATATCAACAAGAACATTTCATATAATTTAAAATATTATGGTGTGAATAAGATCCTGTACTCCTTATTTTATTCATATCCCAATAAAATAGTTATTAATCCACTTTCACAGCTATAAGTGGAAAAGTCATAAAACTTGACTTGAAATAATATTCCACGCGTAAAGTGGGTATACTCCCCTAAAGACTTCAAGGACTTAGACAAAAAGGTTTTTTCTCGGGTTTTTTGTAGTTGATTTCAAAAAATAGTTGGGCTATATATTTCAGACTTAGAGTTAACAAAATGAACTTATCAAAAATTCGAATTATTTTAACGAGTTGAAATTTTCGAGGTTGATTGAGAATGCTGATCTCATTCTTGATCAGCATGAAAGATTCATTCTATCTTTCACTAGAAGGCTTCCAAAATAATTCATTCGAATGTCATTTTACCATAATTGGCTAGAGGCTAGACGTTATGACTAAAGGAGTGGCTAGCGCCGGCGTTTATTCTGTGGAATGTCAACAATACACCGCTAATTTACAAGTAAATAACGCTTTTTGTTGTGATCATTACATATCCTGTAACACATAGATAAATCTAGTTAATTCTTAAAATATTTCAATAAGTAATCCTGTTGTTGATATATACAGTGTGAGTCTTCGACTGGTACATATAAATCAACAGTAGATTCTTCAGGTCAAGTGAAACACTTTTTTCTTTTACCATTATCTCCGATTTGGCCTAGATAAAAAGATATAGCCTTACGAAGGAAGACTAATTATAGCAGTTACTCTTTTAGAATAATATGTATCACATTCAAATTTGCGATGAGTTTTCTAGGATATAATAAACGCGTGTCGAAAGTTGTCTATCGAAAACTCCCGAAAAAGTTGGGGGTAGTTAAAAATTCGTCAAAACCGAAGGGTTACGCCGAGCTCCATGAAATTTCGAAATTTATTACTACATAAGTTGCTCTCTAAGTACTTGGGAGTAATATTTTTTCGAATGTACAAGTCAAAGACTCACCCTGTATAATCAAGGTTGCCCTTACTGCTGGATAGTGTTGTACCTACAAACAGTTCCTGTGTGCAGGAGTCCATAGATTATTGAATTAGTAATTTTGTAGGTAACTCGAAATATAAAATTTTCAAGGATTATTAACTTTTGATATATTTCTTGGGAAGGTCTTCACAATATTGGATTGCTTTAAGAATGAAGCGGCCAAATGCAAACAAATAGTAGTTGCGTGATGCAAAATACTTGAAATATGATCTTGAACTTTCGCATCCGAATGTAAAATACGCATGATATGCAAATGCAAAATAAGTAATGCGTCTGGACAACTGATGGACGATTATTGCAATACTCAGAAACGATGGAATATATATACTTACTAGGAATTGCAAATCCTGTCTTGAACGAAATTTATATGGAAGGAAGAAATGTCAATAAATAGAATTTTTACTGAGCTTTATAGCCCTGCAATCCGAAAAGAATATTTCGCCATGAAACAGGTGTCGTGTTCAATACCTCATTAAAATCGGAATTGCAGTTACGATTTCATCATGAGCGTAAGCTAGACGTCTGTTCGAAATGGACAATCGTGCATGTTTATGAACTTTCTGCCTGAAAATAATTTCGTTTCAGTATCGAACAGCTGTTCCTATGAAATACGTAACTTCTGAAGAAGGATTAATATTTTCTCATTATACTAATCATACAGGGTGATTCATTAGGAAATGCGTATACGACACCGAGGTGCTTCTAAGTACCCTTTATTTTATTTGTCTACCATTCTTTGTAACTAGGATACAGATTTATTCTTTCAATTCATTATAATTTATGAACCACCCTATACATTTTTGTGATATTTGATTCTTATGTTGTTTGCGTCAGGAGTTCTATCTATTGGCATAATAAAAAGTCTCGTTCCAGGTCCGGCTATAAGAAAATTAAGGAGAAGGTTGCGAGTTGAAACAACACGCTTTATATCAATATTTTGAAATTTTACTCACAAATTTGGAAAGAGTAGAAAAAACAAGTGGGATAAAATGTTTCCGCATATCTACCACTTTTTCACTTGTTAGCCTAAGTCAAATTAAGTGGAAATAAGAGACATAATGGACATTGTTTTCGTCTGAGTTTTGACCTGGGAGGGATTGAACAGGATCTCGTTTCATACTAGATGGCGCTCGAGTACTACTCGATAATACTCGGAAGCGCCTACCAGTACTTAATTAGGCTCCATCAATCCCAAGCATTTTTCTATCGGAGAAGGAGCTGAGTTGCTCTGACGAGGTCAAATGAGACTAAAACCATGGTCTGCATCTGCTCTTCTTCAGTGGAACGTTCTCAATTCAGTTATCCTGTCGATGGCAAATTGACTAGTCACTAGTTACGCTGGTTGATATTTATATCGGCGGGTGGTATGCATCTGAATTAGTTATTTTAGTTTCTATTAATGATAATTTGTCCCAATAGCGGTCATTTCCTCTCGTATTTCAATGAAATAAAGATCTAGTAATCGAGAGAATAGGAAGGATTGATGATTTCATGGAATTAATCTGGGAAAGAACTATTTGGGGAAGGTAATTTATTTGTTTTCAACTATCTGCCACCTCATTATCGAAAATAATTTAAATTTGACTCCGGTTAAAAACTGAAATACTTGTATGCGCAAAAATCAAATACAATAAGTTCATTTTTTCTGCTCTTTCCGAATTTCTAAATGAAATTTTAAAATATTGATATACAGGGTATTGTTTCGATTTAAGACCTACTAATTAATTTTTTTGGGGCCGGGCCTAAAAAAAAAAATTTTTAATATTTTATCGAGTCGACTGGAGACGAAGAATGTATAGGCGCAACATTATAAAAATGTGTAGGGTGGTTCATTAGTTACGATTTATTGAAAAAATGAGAAAAGTCACTAAATTACTGTATCCTTGTCATAGAGAAAGATAAAATATAGGTTATTTAAATGCACCTTGGTGTCCCCTACCTATCCTTACTCTATGAGCATTAAACACCCTGTATAAAATGAATACCTCTAGTAAGGAGGTGAAATATTTAATTTTTTTCATTTATTTTACATTCTCTAGAATAATATATTAGTGGGTGAAACACAAAAAAGGTATTATTTAATCGAAATTTTTTGTAGTGCCTTATTTGATGTATATTAATAATAAAAAGTCAGTTAATTGAGAAAATGAAAAAAGTAAATGAGGACCGAACAGGAGAAATTAAAAAATATGCATAACACTATGAAAGCATTTGTCAAGGAATGAGACAAGAAAGACAAGGTCTGTTTAATCTGGAATTCCAGGCATACAGGAATCAAAGGAAATGAAGAAGCCAATAAATTTGCCAAGAAAGAAATACAGTCTTCTTTCTTTGGTCCAGAATCTTTCTGTGGTATAGGAAAATGAAGCTACAAGAAAGAGTTTAAGGTGAAAGAAAGAGGAAGAAAAATGCTCTGGAGGAACTTTCCGAGACTGAAACACTCCAAAAACTTCCTTTGGAACTTTAATACTGCGATATATAAGTAGTACATATAGCTTACTGAATTCCTTACAGGTGATTGTCTCAGAAAGCTCCTAATGAAAATTAGTCTAGCAGAAACTGACGAATGCAGATTTGCCTGCAGATATGGAAGATCTGGAACTGGACGGTGAGCTGCAGACAACAAAGTGGCGAAAACAGCTCTGATAGGGGTCGCAATATATTTCAAGGTCGTAGTGCAACACAACCTCCTTTAAAATCTAGAATTTAGAATGAAAGCATTCAGAGAAGAAATTACCTATTAAATTTTCGAACTCACATATTCCAAAAATATTCACCTAATCTACTTTATTACATAGCAAACTGATATGTTATGTCAAATATTATTATTGACTTGACAACTTGTCTTTCGAAAATTGATTGATGAAGATCATCAACGAGTTCCTTGTAGTAAATGATTTCTCCCCCAGCTAACACAGTATTATTTATGACTGCACTGAGTTCATTCATTATGAACTAACTATAATATTGTCTTAAAATTGCTGGAGGTGTCAGTTCAATTAAGATAAAACCTGTGAGACGTTCTGGGTTTTCAGTACTCACAGAATGAATATAGAATACCACACAACGTGAAAGTTGATTTCATTCTGCATTTATGGCATATCGCTACCTAAGCATATGATTCTATAAAAGGTTCAGGTAATAAATAATTACGGTTGAATATTTGTGATCAATATTGATTTATTCGATATAAATTACTTTTCTCCATTTCTGAACGAGAATAAATTATTATATGGGTTATTTTTATTATGGATTGAAGGAAAAGTACACTATTGTTACTTGTTACGAGGTTTGGAAGAAAATTGAGATTCAACAAGAAGAAATGATTTTTTCGAACTCCTTATTCAACTAACTGTTACAAAAATATCTTCTTCAAGATAAAAGGCATTAATCTTTATGGAAAAAACCTCACAAACGCGTATGTGAACACAAATAATTCCTGAATAAATTTTAACCAATGAGCGTGTTCAGCATTCTTCCTTAACATCCGAGGGGCTCCATTCTTCCCAAGTCCAAATGAAAGCAGGACAACTTCTCGTGTTGCGAGAATTGAAAAGGATTGACTCGAAGTGATTTGCCTCTGTGTAGCGTATTGAGCTAACCATCAACGCATTCCAATCGGACAATTATTTCCCATTATTAATATTCGGTAATAAAGAAGAGCTTGAAAGCTGAACGGTATGCTAGACGTGAATCAAGAAAGCAATTCTCCTAAAGACATCCACTCGAATGACAATGTAGACATTTTGAAGTACCCAAGAACTATCACTTGACAAGTCAATGGATTCAATATGTTGTGGGAACTTTGAAAATGTTGGTTTAACAGGCTCGATGATTATCGATTGGCGCCATTGTGGAGGAGGTGCAAGGCACGCGTCTTAAACTAGATAGATTTGCTCTCGACTCATTTCTATTATCATCAAAAAGAAAACAATAAAAAATTAAGTAAGACATCGAGGTTTTATGGATTATTTCATATTCAGTCGCGAAAAATTTTAAGGGGTGATTCCTTGTCAAAAAATTGTTCAATTCTTCTATATAATTTTTTTTAACAGCCCCTGATTAGCTACAGACCTCCGAAAGATAACACCTTAAAAGCAATTTTTACTTTTTTTCTTAGAAATCAGAAAACTGACAGAAATAAAATTGAACAGACATTTTATGGGATAGGGAAAGCAATAAAAAAAAATTGGTTTTTGCTCCCCTATAATTGCAAAGGGAAGTAAAAGCTACAGAAAAATCGATACAGGTGCTTCAGACTGAACAACTCTCTTTTTAGTCATACGCAGAAGAAAGGATAAGAATTGAGACGATTGTTATATAATTTTTGATTTTATATGTATCGTCTGAGAGAACTTTGCTGAATGAGAATTTTAATAAGACTGTACATGAACTGGTACATAATCAATCAATTATGGATTTTACTTTATTGTACCGGTAGATTCGGGTGACTTGGGACAGTTCTGTAACTTGGGACAATTACCCCACTTGCAGATTTCTTTGTTTCTTACCATTTATAAGTGAAGAGACAAACTTATAAGATTGTGTAGCATCTTTTCGGTTAGTTTAACAATTAATTCTGGTTGAGTTTGCTTTGACCAGAGCGTTTGAATTGACAGAAAAAATTAACGAATTCGGGAGAGTAAAAGCGCGTTTTTTATGGCCCTTATACTTTCTAAGGTCTTGTACATGTGTTTCACTTTATGCATGTGTAATTTTTTTTTCTGGATACCTGGGATATAGATATGTTATGAAACAAGGTTGTTTACAAATCAAACGGCAACACGGATCTCATTAATTTATTTTGTTGTTTCATAGGGTGACTTGGGACAATGCCGAATAGATACAAGCGGCGCATTGGCAGCAGGAAATATAACGATTTTTCGCAGGATATTATTATTTACGTTATTTCCACAAAGAAATCACCAAATAATGAAAGCAAAAAAAGTTCCCTTGTTTTGTCTAGTTGTTTTACAATTGAGTTGCAATATTTTTACTTTCGCTGTAATAGGGGTTTATCATTTAATTTTCTTGCCGAATTTCAGCTAATTTCATCACAAATTCTAATTTTTCAAAATCATACACCGTCCCAAGTCACCCATTTCATTTGAGAGTTGAGAAATCAATAGATTTTAACTTGTGTCCCAAACCTCCCAAATTATGGGTGACTTGGGACAAATATATTTTATTTTTTTCGAAATTTCAATCGGAATTCTGAAGCATGGTATATATCCTTATAGTCTGAGTCTTTAAGCATATTCTAACTTCTTTTTCAGATAAAAATAGGTCACAGTTTTGGAAATATGACAAGTTAAATTCAACAATCATACCAAATCACCCGAATCTACTGTACTTAATTGATAAATGATACAATAAATTTATATTTCTTAAGTTTGTTACGAACGAACAATGGTGGAGTAAATCCTCGAGTAAATCAAGGACTCTGGATTTCCTCTCAACAGATATGACTTTTTCACAAAACTTATTACACGAGAGAGAATATACAAAGTTATCTTCATTCGAGTTATTTTATTAAACTTCATCGAAAAGCAATAAAGTTTTGTAGAAAAATTCATCGAATTATCTCGATTAGTTGAATGTGAAGATTTCATTATTAAAGTGATAATGAACACCCATTAGAGAGTTATATGCTCGTGTGGTGTAAATTACCATAAAGCTTTTCTTACGTTTCCGAAACAAATGCCTTGTCATCTAGTGCAATTTACGTCGGTGAAGTAACAGATGGACCAACCGAACAGTATCGAATAATGCGTTTTATCTCCTCTCCATCTTTCCTTAGCTTAGCTTTGTTTAAGATATGTTTTCTATGTTCTTTAATACCCTACCTGATAAACATCTTATAGTCGCCCATGCCGAATAAAGGGATCGGGTTTCTTCTTTAATGAGGTGTTGTTTGGAATCGCTTGAACATATTAAATGACCCAGACAAAAACCAGACATTCCAGGTGGTGCTAATGATATAGCTTCTGAGGTGCAAATTGTTGTACCTATTATTATATTAGAATTCCCGCCAATACCATGTGAAATATCTGTAGGTGCGACTAAATATGCATTCTTGTAACTGAGGAATGAGTTCTGATTGAAATCTTGTTGACATGGCTGTTGAAAGAACAATAAATTATTGAATCATATTTTTTTCTCTGCCACTACTGATGATGGAATTTTGGAATACGACAAAATTTGAAGGATACCTGACTAAAATTCTACTCTTTTTGATTTTAAAATTACATTTTTATCGTATAGGATCTGGCAGCTGAAAAAATCAGTTTCTAAGAGGGTTTTTTCGTGGAATTTTCAGTCTTCACCCATTCAACATATAATGTAGTTACTTGTTCATTTATGGCTTTATATTTTTAGCTCCCAAATATCCTTATAGTGCAAATGCTAATCTGAAAATACCTTGAGTACTGAATGCCGCAAATTTCTGGTACCTGGTCCTACCGTCTCTTAATTGCAAGCCAATTGTATAAACCTGTCATTTAAGCATGTCTGCTGTATTTTTCAAAGGGGTGATCTTCTGAGTTAGTTCAAGTTGTGAAAATGAGGAATTCTTATTGGTTGAGTGCTAAAAAAATTTGGTCTTATGCACACAATGTTTAAAGTAAGCTGAGCATAAACATGTTCTTTTGCGCATATCTCAAAATTTGTGTAGTGAAGATTCTTCTTGTACTATTATTTTTACGATGTGAAACGAAGTTATAGTTTTGCACTCGATGCTTAAGTGATGTGGATAGATGAAGGATATTCGGCTAAAAATGGACTTAAGATCAGGCGGTTGAACTAATGTAAGTTTCTTCTATCCATAGCCGGATAAACTTAAGTGTACCCAGAAATCCTCGGCTGAAAATGTAGAAGCTAATGGAAAAAGAAGCAAAAGTATTGGTAAGGCTTCAAGGGCGGCAAATTTTCGGCAATTAAGAAAAAAGGTATAAAAAATATAGCGATTCTAATACCTAAAAAAAAAACTATGAAAGCAATGCTTTTTTAGTAAGAACTTTAATAGCAGAGAAAAACATTCTGATAAGCAGTTAAGAATACAAGGACAAAATGTGCTAAATTAAACTTTTTTCTTCATATAAGGGCTGCCCGGAAATTCTATCAGATTTCTAAGCAACAAGCAGCAAAAAGTCCTACAAGGTAGAAAGCTCGGCATTCCTGGGATAACCCGGATAACCGGCCATATGATTGGCTGAAATTATGGGTAATTGCGTGAAAACGGATCTGTTAAGCACCCATAATCCCCCAAGTGGGAACAAATTAATAATAAGTCACTTCACAATGCACGATATATCAAATATGTTTCGAATAAACCTGAAGCACAGGTGCTACCGGAAATCTTGAAGCTTTCTCTACAAGATTTCATACACTCTAATCCACAGAAGTATGCTTGGCATTTTTAAAGCAGCATATGAGTGTCGTCGACTCTATGCAAGAGAACATGCAGCAGTTATCAGATAGGCTCATAGTAACAAATTATTTTCCACATACTTAAGAAGTTAAGTAATTAAAATAACACGTATTGAGTAGGAGAAGAAATAACCGCGGGTAACGCTTTGTTATTGGAATGAACACGCACCGTCAACTCCGAACCAGTCGAACATATATATTCCGGAGGTTTGCGAAATATGCCACACAGGGCGATTGAATAATGACATTCAGCGTACCTTGTTAAACCATAATTCCTACTCATGCGGTAGAAATTAATAGTTTGGCGATGGGGAACATTGCAATCGTGATCTCTTCATAGTAAGGGGGTTTAACGAGTTTAACTTATGCATTGGACATTTATGTTATGATGAAATTAATCTTCCGGTTAGCTATGCAAATGATCAACAACAAAAAACTTAACAATTCTCAAAATCAACCTCTTTGAGGGCTACTCCTACTTTTAGAGCCAAAAATGGATAGACCTTTTGCTACTGACGATTTTGTCATTGGTCGGGTCCTCATCAACTATTTTTTATTCTAGGCATGGATAGGTTTGATTCATTAAATTCCAATTTTTACCTTTTTATGTATTTTGAAGTCAATATACACCTCAGGACTGGCCGATGTTCTTGAAGTGAATATATGCATTTTTTGAATGATATTTATTGAATCATTTGAAATAAAAATCGAAATAACAATAATAAATGAACATTTTATTGATACGTTCTTTCTCGATGAAATAAAAAGTCAAAAAATGAGACCTGATATTTTATTGTTTGAATTTCAAAGAATGATATTGCTCCGAGGAAATGAGAACTCAAAAAATGTTAGTAATCGACCTCACAATATGAGAAAATACCAATTCAGTTGAATCGTTTCATACCTATAATAAAGAAAGAATTGATAAAAACATCCCATCAATGATAGCAACAAAAACGTATATCCATCTTCGAAAAATAAAGTTAGGGTTGCTATTTGAAAAATACCTCATACATTATACATGAAAAGTTGCTTAATTTAAAATAAAAATTGGTCTCTTCCAGTATTTTTCTATAAATCAGTATTTTGTGCCATACCGAGCCTTTTACTCAGTTTGGGAACATCAATAGAATAGTATTGAATTCTTGAGTAAATACTCAATACTTTCTTGTATTGAAAAGTATACAGCCAAATATATTGATATTATGCATCGCAAAAAGCTCTATAATATAACCTTCTTTACCTACTTATATGATATTATCATTGAATAACAAAATATACTATAAAATAATATTTCGATGCCGTGAGTCGCACTGAAAGTCAAAAATGTTCTTCCGTTTCTCATGGTCAAATTCCTCAAGACAGCATTATCATAATTTGCAAGCAAAAGGGACATCTGTCAATTTTAAAAACGGGGTTTTGGGTCCTCACTGCGTCCCAAATGATGCCAGGATTAACAATTGAAAAGAAAGCACATCTTTATATTTTTTCTTTGAAGTGAACACTCGGGTTTAAATATCTGCATATTTTTGAAAAAAAAGGTTTAACGAAACTTTATGATTGACTGCAGCTTATTATGTGTGTTGTGAAGAATGTTATCATCAAAAACAAATACTCAAAATCTTTGAGTTTTTTTTTAATGATAGGATATATTGCAGTAAAATTAAAATACAATTTCAATTTTCGATAAAAAAATATTATCCAGTCTGCATGAATCAACTGAAGATTTCTATGCAAAAACAATAATTTTTTCAATTGGTTTTCCAAGGAAAAATTTGAGAATACAGGCTGTCCCTGAAGAAACTGTACATACTCTTATCCTCGCTTTATTCAGAGATAGAGTATAGGACTATTTATGTGAATAAATTAAATTTTTCGAACTTTGTCCAATTTCAAAAATTCATAAAAAAGAATTGTAGATGTGACAACTTTGAGTGGTTCCACGTATTGACGCTTGATTTAGGTTCTTTCTAAAAATTGAAAGAGTTGTTTGAAATTCAAAATAATAATTCTACCCTAAACACTTTGAATGAGGATTGATAAGTCCGGCCCTAGAATATTAAAATAATTGATATTTCCCTTACTCGATTTCAGCATGTGTCACTCCCAAGTTCCTCCCTCCCCCCATTACGAAAATCACCCTATAGCTTTCCGGGAAAAGTCAGAAATTTATTTTTTATAGTTAATTCTCACTTGGCTAGTCCTACTCGAGGTCCTACTCTATCTATGATCAGAGTATATACTCCCGGAACACCCTGTATAATTAACAAAATATAATTCAAAAAATGTTAAAAAAAATCCAAATATAATGTCACCTCTAGTGGAGTGTTTTAATCCTTCACCATAATCCAAAAAAAGATGTTGAAATCCGTAAGGGCACCATAAAACAAATCACCACTAACCACGAGCTTCCAATGATAATCAAAGGAGGTACCAAAAAAAAGTGTCAAATCCGATAAGAATAACAACCGGTATATGTAAGGTAGTGGACACTGGTCCCTCCGCTCTGAGTACTCGTGCTATGGACGGCACTTCGGTAACAACTGACTGCAAACTGTTGAGGGATATGTATCCTTTTTACCTAAAGGTTTCTGTCCTACCGGAACCGATTTGAGACTTTTTAGTTGACAAGATAGCACGTTCATATTGACCGTTTCTAATAAGGAATCTGTGGTACTGGGTCTAACGACGGGTTATAATTTTTGTTAACTGAAAGGAGAGGATAGATGAATCTATACTACATTCACTTTTATTTTAGCACTCCCCATGAAATAATTTTCTCAAATTTTTGTAACTAGAACGGAGTAAGGTTGGCACTCATTAAATGTCGTTAATGTCATAACGCCGTTGCCACAACTAATATCAACTAATATTACAAAAATGTCGAAAGTGCTTGAAAAGAATAGAAGACAAAGTTTCAGGAAGTGCTATTTAGAATTCAGGTCCACTCATTCAAATAGTACCTAGGTTACCCTGATATTCTAATATCTTATATATTAGACGTTAGCCAACATATTCAATACAAGCGAATTTATACAATGTTTCATCTGAATCTAAACGACTCATATTTTAGCTAAATATTTCCACAATCAGAAAGATTGTGAATGTAGAGTATGACAAAGAATTTCCTTCTATTGGGAGACCAAAAAAAGTCGTGGCATTTAAGAATTTTATTTTAGGATGAACGAATGCGAAAAGCTGCTACAGGATTTTCGATTAATGTCATCGTAGAATAAGTTCCAGCAAATTAATTTTTCTGTTTTTCATTTGACTAGTCCTATACATTGTAAATGTCTTAAGGCATCAATAAATATATAATTATTATTATTATATCAAAGTATTAAAAATAAACAGCCATAAATACGAGACAGTTGTCCTGTTAATTGTTAATTCATGTAAAATTTTCGCTTAAAGGTGAAGTTCTTCTTGCCTTGAAACTTCCTTCAATTATTTCGACTTCCATTGATGCAAGATGATTTTTGTTGACGAATTTAACATTCTTGTAATTATTCGTTAATTCCTTCGAGAGATACCCATACCCTACCAATGCATCAGATGCATTTCATCTTCGGGTCAATTTTTTTTAAATTCTACAACTGATGTAACGTCTTCAGCCTTTAGCCAAAGAAGATAGCCAACATTAACTGTCCTTCTTCCATAGCAAAAATAAATATATTTAAAAACTGATATCCTGTATTTTCCACGCAAATAAATAGATTTGGTATGCCTTCAATCAGTTTGTATTAACGTCAATTTTGTTCCTCGCATATTTTCGACTACATATTTTCGATATTGTGATAAATTACATAATTACTGACACTTTTACGTAGAATGGACAACATAGCACTGATTTAAAACCCAAAAATGTTTTGATAAGCGTCATAACCTCACATTTTCGTACTATTCAGAGTGGAATGTGTCAAATTTCCATGGCCAACCGAGTCTCAGAAACTATTCTGCAGATTGCGTTCTGAGAATACTACAAAATTCTTTACCTACCCTTCATGATTAATTTATTCTTCGCAGATAAGATAAAGTGTAAATAATTCAGACTTTTAGTGACTTGTCAGGGTCTGCGTCTGCTGATCATCATGGGGTTGAAAAATGACGCGTGAACGCCGTCAAAGGGTTCCTTCTAAAAATGTCACAAAACAAAATTTAACCACCTAGAATTTAAGTGGTTTGTGTTTCAAAAATTAAGATTCTTTTTGGCAATTGGTCAAGGTTTAACTTTCCAGTAATTGAGATGAATTTATGGAGGGCACTCCAGAAGTTCCCTTATCGGTTCGTTTTTGTGTGCGAAGTTCGTAAAATTGTTTTCAGTGTGAGGCTGTAAATAGTCTGCACCTTACCATTTCAATTGTTATAGGTATTCGGCCCTCAGGTTTTATAGATGGTACTACTTTCTCCAAGATGATATGGTGGACCATAAATAAAAAAAATCTGCATCATAATTTCAATGTCTAACTTGAATTTGATTTTAGCATAGATAGAGTAAAACCTTTTTCACTATACTTGAAAATATTAGATATTAGATAATATTTATCTGGCCATTTTCAATCTGGACTATTTTCGGACAATTACTTCTAATTTTATTTTCATTCTATTGCCACTCGAAATATTCAAATCTCTGTTATTTCATTACCAAGAATAAATAGGAAATAAAATTTTTTATGTACTATGTTTTTTTATAGATGAAAGATTCCTAAATATCTGATTATCAACATTATTTACTGATTTTTCAGTGACATAGTGGAAAAAATTAATATTTTTATTAGAGGTATACTATCACAACATGTTTAATAACATATAGGTGACAAAAATTCAATTCATAGTAACGTCCACGCTTTTTATAAAAAAAGAACAAATAATTTCACTATAAAAATTTAGTGGGAATAATGTCGGTTTATAGTAACTGAAAAAACGGAATAGTCATTTTTTGGAGATATACTTATGTAATCAAAATATATGCATAACGATATCTATACTTTATATGGTATATCATTCTATACTTAAGCTAAGTGGGTTCTATTAGATATCTTCAACATTCTGCTAAAGTTTCGATGATATCTAAGAGATTTCAATGACCGATCAAGACACTACCTACCTATTTAAGATTTCGAAATATTTACCGTCTACGTAATAGTATGTCATAATTTTTTTCTCATTTTAAATTTCATGTATGTAATTGTAATTTTCAAGGGGCTGTCGAAGGACGGTTGTTCTAAGGATGAATCCATAAAAATATTTCTTCATTTCAAATACTTAGATTGAAACTCCAACAAATAAAATGACGTGAGGATTATGCCTTTTAATCAGGTTTCTTAAGATTTTCCTTCAAGGTATATGTTTATAAATAACGAGTAACGAGTATAAGTTGTTTTATATTATTTTCTGAATGTTTGTAAGTGAAGAAAAGAAGATTAAAATGCCTCTTCAAATAGCACTGGAATTGATGCCTTTTTTTATTTGAAAAAAATTCAAAATGAATAAAGGCGACGCGACCCGATGAAACGTGATGCGTGTTGAGTCGAATCAAATGTATTGTTTTCTATAGACCAGAATCATACTATGAACACCCAACGCGACGCCACGCGCGTACAATTTACGCGTCAGCTCGCGTCGCGTGTTAATAATGTGTTTCCACCTTAAATTTTAACAATTTTGTTTGTCCCTGATGAGACTTAACAATTCCTGAACGAATTTCCATAATTTACTCAAAAACTTCTTAGAATCTTTACGTCATTCTAGTTAGCCAGTTTAGCTAACCTCTGAATACTGAATATAGGTAACTCCCAAGTATTACCGAGTGTATTACTTATAAATAGAACTGTAATTTTTTCATTGTTCTTGGTCTTCAGAGTTTTAATCTTACGATTTCACATTTCGAGATATGACATTTTCAGATAATTCCAAGTGTCGATTTTACGATTCAGGAAAATGAGGAAAAAATTTACTCAAATAAATAATTGAATGAAATAATCTTATAATTGCAGAAATTTATAAAAAATTCAACAAAATAAGAATTCAAGAACATAACACTAAATGAACATTCAGTAGGTATTCTGAAATGTCCCAAAAGCCTCATGATGAATATTGAAAAGAGGCTCAATAAAAAGTATTGAAAACGTTATCGGGTATCGATTGGGTTTAACAAATGTTCGTAGAGTACCTATTCTTTTTTTGATGGGTAGTTATGGTTCTTTATTTTATTTTTCCCATACTCTCTGAGTCTTGCATGAAGAACTCTATTTTTGCGTGGATTACATTTTGCAAAATATTGACTTTTCATTTTTTTGGCAATAATTCAATTATTCAATGATGTTTGAGTACCTAACTAGGAAAAAAGAGTTCGAACCCCTATTTACCTCAAAATTCACAACAATTTAATGGTAAACTGCGACCAAATATTATAAGAATAATTCAAATTATAAAAGTGATGTTGTCTGAACTCCTTCTTGAATATTGTCATTAGAGGAAACAGAACAGGAAAAAAAAATCAGATATCTTTTTTGGTTGCTAAATGGTGAAGGTGCTGGTGATAATAAAAAAATTTTAATCTAAGGAATTTTAAGTTTTTTTCGTTTTCTGACATGTTTTCAAATATCAAACTTTCATGCTGAATTTTTTTTCTCTATCGTGCAGGAAATATTCGAATAATAGATCAATTTTTCTACAAGTTCTGGTGCGGTTGAATCAAAAAAAGTTGTAACTGTATATCAAAGGTCATTAGAATCTGTTGAGCAGATATCGATAAAAACAACCTGTCGAACCTCCCAAGTCATAATGATTCCTATTTCCAAAGGAATATTCAAGTAGTGGTCGTTACAAATAATTTGTTGAATCGTTTCAGTTTTTACAAGAATATATCTCAGAAAAACGATATCCTCTAAAGTCTAAAGAAACAGAGCAGCAGCAATGTTCGCAGTAAGAAATATATCACGGAATGAAGTTATGAATCGATGTAGGATTTCATAATTTTAATTAAAGCACGGATACATGATTTCAGGATATTGATGCTGTTAATCTGGTTTTTCCGCTGATTTCTTATCTCTCTTCCGTAAACATGTTATTTGGCATCAATTAATGAAGTCTCCACTCGCCAACTAACAACTCAATTTCATGCTTGGATAGGAAATAATTACTAGCGTCCTTTAATGAACATTTTCATCAGGAAATTTGTGGGATTTAAAAACCATGAACACAAACATATATAAAAACAGATTAACGAGTCTATTTTATTTGAATAAAGCTAAAATTAAAACAATGTAATCCTTTTCGAGGACAGTGAAGCCAAAATATTAACAATGTAACGGAATTACAAATATTTTATTTTGGATTTTTGAGTGTCTGGGTATGGAGAATTTAATCTTCTTCTTTTTCGTTTTTCTGTATTATCTATTTATATATTCATTATTATTTTTAATTTTATAAAGTTGAATTTTGCCTTTTTGTAGATGTACAATGTTCTGAAATATTCAATTAAATAAATACAATCGTGTTTCAGAAACAGGGTGACAATTCTTTTTTGTGCTTGATTCGAAGCTCTACTTTTGGAAATAATGTACTAAAAGACACAAAATCTGAACTACAAATTACCATTAAGTTTCACCTTCAGTATAGCAAATAATTTCGAACTACATATACACAAAATACATTGATTAGGAAAAGCCGTAAGGGGCAAAAAATTGGGTCACAAATTCAAGTGACAACATCCGAATTACAGGTAGCCTTCACGGCAAATCTTCGACAGGTATTGAATCGAAAAAAATCAACAGTTATTGTGACTCGTGACTAGTACACCCAAAACATGCTTTGACCAAGTTCTTGGAATTGCAATCATAGATTTCGGTAACGCCTTTGCCGCATTTGTTCTCGGATCAACTGTGACCAAATTTGGGGTTTCTTTCCACAATAAACCGATCCTATTCAATGGCCGCACTTGGACCCCCCTGTAAATAACCAAGAGAAAATAGGAGTTTGACAGGCATTTTTCGCTTGTTTCATGTGGACAACCAGATTTGAAATAAATCGATATTCAAGGAAAAACGAACTATTCTGATAATGAACAACTTGATTTATAATAGTTGTGATTCTTGTGCTGTTTTGCCTCTCAACCTCTTGTGACAGGAATTAATTCATTTTATAATTTTTCCATTGTAAATTGGGAAATATTATTCAAACAAGTGAGCAAGGTTCATCTACTCAGATGAATGACAATTAACAATGATTTTGTCGTTATTACACACACAAAAAAACAGAAGGATGTAAAATATTTATAGGCACCTGATTTTTTTGAGCTTTATCAGTGTATAAATATCAGGCAGGTAAATTTTCACCTGAAATAATTATTATAATGATAAAAATTCAATCTAGTGTGTGGATATTGGGTTAGCAATCGATTCTCAATGAATTAATAGAACTTTGACAGATGAAATAACCTCACTCTTGATCAAACTGCGGAGAAACAAGAATTGTTACCCAAAGAAATATTAATTATATAATATAACGAATGGATTCCAAATTGTTGGCAAAGTTATCTAGGTTTCAACATATCAGTACACAATAGATGCAAGGGGTGAATTTTAGTAAACAAATAGAGTGGGTCTTTCAAATAAATTTCTTTTGTTTAGCGCCTGCTCAGACACAGCACCCTGAAAATGGCACCTGAGAAACAATTGCTAAATTTCCTACTCATAATTCAGAAAACTGTAATGAAATTAATCAAACATTCTGATATTTCTGATCAGTTTTCTAATTTTCAAGAAAAGAATGGAAAATGGCTTTTCATGTGTCCTCTTCAGGGGGCTGTATCTAGGCTGCTGAAAATATTTATATGAAATATCCATAAGGACAAAACGACCAAAATTTTTTCGAAACTATATTCATTTACATCCTTTATAGCTTTCACAAAACTTTTCAAATTTCTGTTATAATTTGGATAATGTCGAATATGCATGCAATTACTCAATGGGATTTTTACTAGAGTGATGAATAAGCTTGAAATTATAGTTTCATCAGTTTTTTATGAATAATCAATTAGCTGTCGGATAAATTGATGGAAAGTGACGCTTTCGAAAATTAAAGGAAGAACAGTAGAAAAAAGAAAACCTATACTGAAGCGGGAAAAAAAATTCAAATATTCCAAGATGTTTCTACCCATTCCAACGGGTTAAAATAGAGAGCAATAGTCATCGTAGTAATCTCTACGCTGAAATATCTTTTCAAATTTTCGTTACCAAGATAAAAAGGGATAGATTTTCATAAACCCCTAAAGGAATAGACTTTTAGTCAGTTATAGGAAGATAAAGAAACCGCTGTTTATCGAAATAATATTTCAGGAATTCCCAGGAAATATTTCCAATTTAGTTTTGACGATTTTTTTTCCCGAAACCCATTGATAATGTTGTTGCCGAATCCATAAAGATTATGACGTCAATATGTATTGAAAGTATTCGGACGCTTTGACAGTTGATGCGAATAAATGACATCGGACTCTTATGCCATATCACTTCGGAGATAACAACATCCTGAAACATGAACATCCCCTCAAGTTATATTGACGTAGGTAGATAGATAATAAATATAAAGAACCTCACTGAAGGTTTCAGAATTATTCAGATATATTTTTTATGCGCACAATGTGCCCATTCGTCTATCTCAGAATGTAATTGAACTTAGATCCTAGATAACGAAATTATAAAATTAAAAAAAAAAAGTTTTCAATGTCAGCTTATATGGTATAAAATATTTCTTTGCCCCCTCTGTATAATGGTTCTTTTTTTTTCTGAGTTATTCACAAGTTTTCCACATAATGAACAAGGTAATCACCCAAAACATACTATCCGTCTGTACCCCCATTCGGATTGTGTTCAACAATAAATGGCAAATCCCTGAGGTCAACATTTCCTTGTTCAGGACCGTGAGCATTCTTTGCCACTCATGCCGCACGACTTGCAGAACCCCGGAAGATATAATTCATCCTTGGGAATCCGTTCCTGACATGTTTACCTAAATCTTTCAAAACTGACTTCTTCTATCGGCAACAAACACAAGAGCAATAAATTCAATTAGAACACTGAGACAAATTGGTGTTTATTTATTTGCTCCCACTGTATGTGACTAACAGCAGGTATTCACGATGAAACTGAACGAATACATTAATATCGATGGGAAAATGATGACGTTCGGAATATTTTTCCACGTTTGTGAGCTTTTATCGAAGGTGTGCCTCACTCTTCAGTGATTCTTCGACGAATTTGTTTGTTCGAGAATTATTTTTCTTGGAAACATTTTAATGTTTAGTGAGTAGAATAAATTGCACTTATATCTTTATGGAATTTTTGTATTCCAATATCTGAAGCTTATATTGTTTGTAGGAATTTCTTCAGAAGTCAGAAGAATTTTTTAGAAGCAAATTTTTCAAACAATGTTGCCTAACAAATAACATGGAAACATATTATTTGTTAATGGTTAAATGATTAATTGAAGCGTTAAAGAAATCACTACAGAACGTAATAAATTAGAAACTGTTGAATATATTCGTCAGTAAAACAAGACAAAGATAATAAAGCAAAATCTCATTGTCCCAATGTCGAACCACTCAACTGGGTGTGTTTATTCGGTGCCCATCAAATATATCACTGGTGTACAAAAATTAAGACAATGTCTTTTATATTCAAATAGAATATTTGTGATGAAGAGAATACACAAAAGAGTTATAACCGCCGCATTATGTTATGAATGAGTCGGTGGTACCGAAGGTAATCAGTAGAACCCTATCAAAACGACCATCTATTACCTCCCACGCACTAGTCATTATCTTAAATCATTAAGTTGAGGCTGCAATGGTTAAATAAAGAAATCAAAAATCCCTGGCAAAATACGAAGACACTTATTGCTTCAGGTTTGCATTCGTGTAGGTCCATTGAATTTTATTTTCCTCTTGGATTTCACTGCAAAGCCATAACAATAGTCTTAAACCTACGAAACTACTCTTGCTAACAATCCGATAATGCACACTACCTACAATGTGAAACGAAATATATGAAAAACAATATCGGCATCAGCTACTTTCTCTGATATAATAAGAAATTCATTTGCCTCCGCAGGCTACTAACGCCATAAATTCACTAATTTCGAATACCTACATTGTAACATAATTATATTTTTCTATAAAATAAAAAGACACCTTTTATTGATTGGTTGAAAAATTGGGATGGCATGACAAGTTCAGAAATGCAATTATCTGAAGACACTCTCGATTTATATTTCAGCAATAAATTTCCAGAAAGCTGATTGCAGATATGACTTTTTGTCTTTATAACTAGCATCGACAAAAATATGCTTTTCTCTGTTTGATTATGTTTTGAGAATGCACTGTTTCAATTTGAAAGTCAAAGGAGATCCTCTTGGAAGTTATTGGAATAAAAATGTGGCTCATCAATAGGATAATTTCTCGAAAAATGGTCAAGTCTATCACTTAAATTTATATATTATTCAATCTATATTTCTCTCATTCAAAAAATATCTACCTCTGAGAAGAAAATTTTTCTGTTTGTGTAGAGGTGGGTAACTCCGAAAACTAAAGGTGAGAACAAGGCTAAATCATGTGAAATTCTGTAGAACCACAAGCTCAACATATAGTACAAATGCTAGTAACCACAGATACTGATCTTGAGACCACCAAAGGTGTCTGCATGGGTCACACAAAATACAAGATAAATATACTCGATAGCATTTAGGTATCAGTCGTGCAATCTTTTGCAGATTCTTGTTTCCCTAGAGATCGACTTCTGATTTAGTGTTTCGTATTTTTTTCGTCATCAATCATTTTATGCGACCTTAGAAAGTGACTTTCCTTGATTCTCGTCATATTCTTCTGAAGAATACAGTTGTAATTCCTCACTATTTGTTATCGATATATCGACTGAGAGAGAATGATGAAATATTGTCGGAATTTCATACTTTATAAAAATGATTTATTTCATTTCACCTAGTAGCCACTATTCATAGTAACATAATCAAGTTTTATTGTGCTGCTCAATTGGTTGTATTGTTATAATGCTTGTTCCTCCTATCGTTCAACATTCCTTTCTTACTGCTTTCTTAGAAGTTGAACCATTTATTAAATTTCATTAATAATCATTAAATTTTCATATCGATACCTTGAATAGAAACAAAGTTATGGACCGTGTACAGAGTGAGGGGAATATTTGAATAGCTAGAGCAAAACCGATGACACATTTGCTAGTTCTTTTTCAGAGAAAAAAGAATGGTGATAACTGTAGCCTCCTACGATCCTTCGTTTTTGAGTTATTAGCAAAAAAATGAGATATTGGCGATTTCGAAAAGTTCTCATAACTTATTCGTCTTTGAAATAACAGATCTGAAACTTGAAACTTCCACAGCCCCTTTTGACATGGAATCTTATAACAAGCTCAAACATTTTCCTCCTGTTGTGGATTCCGAATTATTAGGCAAACTTTGGTTTATTTAAATGCAAACTTTTATTGAATTTGTTATTTTTGAATTGGAAAAAAAACGTTTGTCAGTAGAATCTACGTATATAAGTGTTTGTGCAGAAGGTTCAAATTTCAGATCCGTAACTTAAAAGACAAAAAAGTTATGAGAACTTTTCGAAATCTTCAAAATCTCATTTTTCGCTAATAACTCAAAAACGAAGGATCGTAGGAGGCTACGGTTTTCAGCACTTTTTTTGTTTCTCTGAAGAAGAGCTCGGAAACGTCATCAGTTTTGATCTAGCTCTTCCAGTTTTCGAGAATCCCTCACTGTACAATACTTTTTGCACACCCCTGAATCATCCTGTATGTTTGAGGCTTACAAACCATGTAATTAAAGTCGTTTTCTACCGGAAGATCAATTAAATATCGTCAATTGGAAAAGATAAACTCTAATTAAGAATGGAAGTTCATTGATATTCAGATGTTAACTAATTTTGTATGAAAATATTTTAACCAAACCGAATGTCACGAACTGGAACATTCGCAGTACTTTATGCACCTCTAAGACTGGGTTTGCGCAAATGACTTGCATATTGCAGTAATGTAATCAGCATAAACAACAGTGTGTCAAAAATTCATGAATATAACATGTTCGGGGCATAAATAATCTACATAACAAAGTGAATTATAGAAGACATATCTCATTGCTTTATTTTCATTTCTTAAACGGCTCCCTGCTGCTTGACTGATGCACATAAGAGATCATCGTGAACTTAATGTCTACATTTTATATTAGGTTATTACCAGTTCACTTCAATTGGAATTACCTACATAGCCAATGTGAATTAAAATAGTAATATATTTGCGGGAACTTTCAAAACAGCAAAATGGTTTCAACACCGAGAAGGAATAAATACGAAGCTATTTGTTCTCTCCACCCACGTCTATAGTTTTATATGTTTCCGTTGCATATTCCTATGCATGCTTTCATCTAGAACATAATGTTTTCTCCTGTTTACAATTATGACATATTTTCATGACTATAACCTGCACAATCGCGAATGAAATTACTGTAAACATTTCTGCTTACGTAGAATGCATTGCCTTTGATATTTCTTTCTACCTGCTCTTACGAAAGTTCAATTATATTGAACAGAGGCATTGAAGGAATTTCTTCTCAAGAAATTGGTTTACCCAACTTGTTGTCCCATATTAACCAACGTAAGATGACCAGGGTCGACAAAAAACTCACAGATCTGGTTAAATAATGAATTGGATTTCTTCAATCTGTTGCTAGACACCCTAATTTCAAATTTTCAATTTTTCCGACGCAAAAATCAGTATTAATTCTATACCGTCAGGTAACGTTGCTGAAATGTTTATGTGACACTTTTTAAAATGACGAAAGTAAGTTTTTCAGTTTGCGGATGCTGTCTACATGTTCCCCTCCTTAATACATTGCAGATTTTTTTCCTATCAAAGTTTTGTACCTACTATTTCTGTACAATCAAGAAGTTTTGTACTCTGAGATTAGGGGGCTGTAAGAGACTTTTAAATTGGGGTGCTGTAAAGATCATTTTTAAATAATGAGATTTCGATTCCTGAAATTATTGGCTGAAACTCAGACAAGGGTAAAAATATTTTAGCCTTTCGAAGTTTATTTGCATCGATTGACGCTCAATCAAAATACGAAGATGTATTGATATCTAGTAAGCCTAGAACAGTTCCATGCATACAAAAAATAGAATTAAGAAAGAAGATGTCCACCGAAATTGTGGAAATCGAAAAATTAGAGTATCGAGCCATCATCAAGTACCTGTATTTAAAAGGGTTAAAAGGTAAGCAGATTTACGAAGATATGCTTACTACCCTTGGTGATCAATGTAGTCCGTATGCGACCGTGAAAAATTTGACTGAAAGCTTCAAAAGAAGTGAATTTTCCATTGAAGATGATAACCGATCGGGAAGGCCAGTTTCTGAAATCCATTCTGGCCCATTCATTCCCAGAAAATATCGTTCATGACAGTTTTTATCAGATATCTGAAGCACTGAATATTTCATACGAACGCGTTTATCATATAGTACATGTCAATTTGGACCTGGGAAAAATTGCTGCAAAATAGTTCCCCAAATGTTTGAATGTTGACCAAGAGCGTATAAGGGTAGAAACATCGCGTTCGACCTCTGCTCGATTTGCTCGATTCTGCTCGAAACGTAGACACCTCAAACCGAATTGTTACTATGGATGAGACTTGGGTACATTTCTACGATCCAGAAACAAAGCAACAATCGATGGAATGGAGACACTCTGGTTCTTCAAGACCTAAGAAGTTTCGTGTCCAAAAATCTGCTGAAAAAGTTCTTGCTTCAGTTTTTTGGGATTGCCATGGAGTAATCATGATTGATTTTTTGGATAACGATCACTATTCGTATTCGTATTCGTATTACTGACCACTCTACGAGAAAAAAATTAAAGATAAAAGACGCGGAAAGCTATCCAAAGGTGTTTTGTTTTTGCAGGATAACGCCCCTGCACACAAATCTCATGTTGATGCAAAAAACTGATTTAGGGTTTGAATTACTAGAACACCCCCCTTATTCACCAGACTGGGCTACATCTCTTTCCTCAACCAAAAAAAGGTTAAAAGGTCGTAAATTTTCTTCCAACAAGGAAGTAATAAAAGCTGTGGAGGTCTGGTTTGCAGAGCAAGAAGAAACATTTTTTTCAAAAGGTCTAGAGACGTTGCAGGTTCGCTGTAATAAATGTATCCAATTAGGAGGAGAATATCTTGTGTAATAAAATATTTCGACATTGAAATTTTTTTTGGTTTAGTAGGCTAAGAATTTTTCAATATATCCTCGTATAGCAAATTAAGAAGGGATAACGCACCGTCAACCTAATTCGAAGGATTCATGGATGACCAGAACGATAAAAAGACGAAAGAAGGCAATTTTTATAAAATTAAAAAGTGAAAAAAATAAACAAACATAAAATTCATCTTAATTGTCATTTTAATTGAAAATACAATGATCTATCACCTGATACGTACTATGGTTATGGTACTTATGAGTTATGGCCAATTAATTATGATTAATTGGCCACAACTATAAAAATAATTTCCCCCGAGTTACCATGACAAATTGAATTTGTAACACAAGTAACAAACCAATTTCGAAATTTTTTATCAGTACCGATAATCTGGATTTTTCAGAATTGACTCTCTGATTTTCAAATCGCAAAATTTGAGTTCTTCAGTCCTACTTGTAAGAAAATTCTGCATACCGTTTTATAAATTTTAAAGTCTTTATTAGTCTGAAGCTTTTTTAATGATTTCAAATGAAAGGGAAGAAATGAAAAAATGTCGGTTGAACTGACTTATAAATCTAGACACGACAGAAATTTCATCGACTGTGTGGTCGGAGAACCTGCCTAACATTTCAGGTGTAACGAATTAACCTAATAATGATATATCCACATGACTCCGACAATAAATTTAGATTATTTACGAGATATCCTCCATCGTGAGATTAGGAAGATTGAATATAAATAAGCGAGAAACATTTGAAAATTTTTCGAAGACATACCAATGTCTTAACAAATCTTTATTTGAATTAATGAAACATTAACCTACAATACGAGTGATCGTATCATGCTTCTCCGCATGGGATTCATATTGGAATTAATCAATTTCATCACTTAATTTTCTTGTTTTTAATTGAAATGGGTATAAATAAATTGAAGTCTTTCCACAGGTATTGATAATAACTATAAGTCAACATATAGGTAGGTACTTGAGCTCTAAAAATTAGGACATTTTTTTTTTCTTCTTCTTCTTTTAGTTTGTCCTCCGCTGCTTAGGCCATTCGCAGACAAATTTCCAATTCAACCGAATGGAACTGATACTAAGCAGATCATGGCAATTCCAATACTCATTTGAATTTTTTTTGAAAATATTGAATTTTGTTCGACGACTGTAATGTTTTTTTTTACCTTTCTATTATTATTATTATTATTATTATTATTATTATATTATGCTTCTGTGTTAGAGACTAAGCACAATTTTTCATATAGCATTTTCTCCAAACAATTTTTATTATTATTTCCTTTGCTGCAGATATTGAACATAACAATTTCAAGAAAAAAAGCTAGGATTGTTTTAAAAAATATTATGTACCTAATGCCATGTTTCAAAAACAGTCATATTATTTTTGGTTGATAATAAAAGTTTTGTGTTGATGGTATTCGGTTTTTTCTAAAACTGATTAAATTCTTGCCCCACTGAAAATTTTATGAAGACTCATCTTCAAATTGAAAAAATTCTCTATGTAATTCGAAAAATGTATAAAGACCCTGAATTATACTAATGAAGATGAAGAAATTGTTGTTTAGAATTAGCAACTGCATTTTTCTGTATGATCATCCATTAATAGTTGCTAATGATGTGATCTTTTTTTAATAATAATGCTATGGTTGTCAGATGAGCAGACTCTTTTATTCGCCTAAAGTGAGATTTCTTGCGTCTTTCGTGGAATTCGTTTCGGGTATTCCACGGTTCACTTAAAAATTCGATTCAGTACATGCCGTTTTATTTCTTCCCATCATCAATCTTTCCCTTAACTGCCTTCTGTCGCAATCACTCCTCTGTGAAAATTTCAGAACCGAAAATGACCTGTTTCCAAAGTGACTTTGTTCACTTTGTCCCATACGTCCCTGAAGTGGATACATAATTGTCTTCCAAAAACCTTATATGCATTATTTCCAGACGATGAATTCTAGACAGACGAATTGATTGTTTTTTCAGGCGCCAAATGTTCTTTTTGAATAGGAGTTGAAACAATGAGGATGACACTGTGGAAAGATATTTGAAATCGAGGAAATGTTACCCTTTTTCAACCCTAGTTCGATTTTTGCAAGTGAGTATGTACGAATTATGAGTAAAAATGACCTTTACATTTTATCAACTAAAAGTATTTTTCGATTACCATACTGTGTTTTGGCAAAATGAACTTCGTGAGTTCTTTCATGAATTATTATAGCTAACAATATTAACGATTAACGAAGGTAAAAACTATTGATGACTTTAGGCACTGCGCCCAAAGTTTCTTAGTCAGGATATTCAATTGCTTTTATAGTATTTCTCCGAAGAAAATATGTAGTATTTTAAATCAAGAAATACATTCAGAAAAATGTTCAATCAAGCATGACACATCGATTTAAGATCATTAAAGATACTTGGGAGTTAGATATTGTAACCTAGCTAGGATCAGGATAATATAGTATGATATGCCAGTAAGATAGAAGTATGGGATATAATGCATTCAATTTCTCTAGTTGTGCAAGAGTGTGAATTACAAGGATGGTTTTTTTGCTGTTTTCGAGTTGTGCTTCTAACTATCCCTGAAATTCACACTCTTGCACAACTAAAGAAATATGTAGTATGCATTATATCTCATAAATCTTGTTGTCTCACATTGTTGTAAGTCTTTTTTCTTCCCATGTTGTTGCTTTCTTGATCGATTACCGATGTAATTTTTTAGTAGCCCTGAAGAAGGAAATGACTATCTCCGAAAGCTTGGCCGAAACACTAAAAATACAGTAATCTAGTGCTCCTTTTGACTGCCAACCCTACTACTACCCCTTGGATAATGGAGAAAAGTCTATTACCTGTCTCTTTTCTGTGAATATACGCGTGAGAGTGAACCGATCAAAATTCTAAAAAAGACAACTATTGGGTTGTCCCACATTCACATTTTTCTATACTCCATTCACTTTTATTTAAGCAGTCGGTTGCCCATGAAAATTTGACACATTTCACTCTGTATACTACGAAAATGTGACGCTTGTCAAAACATTTTTGGGTTTTAAATCAACGCTATGTTGCCTGTTCTACGTAAAAGTTTCTGTTATTCCTTATTTTATCACAATGTCGAATCTCTTCGGAAAATATGTGACGAACATAATTGAAGTTTATACAAACTGATTGAAGGCTTACCAAATCCATTTATTTGCATGGAAAATACGAGAGGTCAGTATAATATCATAATATGCACTAGCTTGAGGAGAGTTAATGTTCATTATCTTCTTTGGCTAAAGTTTGAATACAATACATCAGTTGTAGATTTCAAAAATATTAACCCGAAGATGAAATGCATATGATGAAGTGGTTGGGAATGTGTATCTCCCGAATTAATTAACAGATAATTACAAGAATGTTAAATTCTTCAACAAAAACTATCTTGCATCAATATAAGTAAAAGGAAATAAAGGAAGTTTCAATCAAGATGAACTTCACCTCTGAACAAAAATTTCACATGAATAAACAATTAGCAGGACAATTGGTACGTATTTGTGGCTGTTCATCTCAATGCATTCATTCATTGATATAATAATAATAATTAGGTATTTATTGGTACCTTAAGATATTTACAATGTATAGGACAAGTCAAATGAAAAATAGAAAAATCAATTTTCGGGTAGCAAACTTTTCGTATTAATTCACTCAAATATAAAATTCTCAAATGCTACCACTTTTTTGGGCCTCCCAATAGAAGGAAATTCTTTGTCATCCTCTTCATTCACAATCTTTCTGATTGTGGAAATAATCAGCTGAAATATGAGTCGTTTAGATTCAGATGAAACATTATATAAATTCTCTTACATTGAATATGTTCGCTACCGTCTGACGTATTGTGGATTTTAGAATATCAGGGTATAACTATTTGAATGAGCGGACCTGAAGCCCAGTCTCTTTTTTCAATCACTTTTGGCTTTGGCATTATCGTAATATAGGGAACTCTAATGATTTGTCAAAATCATCTAAGCGTTCGTTGCCGTGGGGCACAAAAGCTTTTCCCTCCATTGATTCGCATGCTGTTTTCGTCGAGTATTGTGTTTTGTGCATGTTTTTGGAAAAAATGTTCTTCCCGACGTTAGATTAGAGTGGTAAGACTATAAATTTCTCAGAAATGCCTCTTTATAGTGATAATAAAAAGCTTTGTGTGCCCCACGGTAACGAACAATCAGCTGATTTTGACAAATCGTTAGAGTACCCTATTAATTGATATAAGTTGTGGCAACGGCGTTATGACATTAACGACATTTCATGAGTGCCAACCTTCTAGTTACAAAAACTTGAGAAAATTATTTCCGACTGCTAAAATAAATGTGAATGCAGCATACAATATTTACTGTACATTTGATTAGTCCATAATGATGTCTCCATGTCTTTGGTTGTATCGATAATTTAGTGGCAAATCCAAAACTGTAACAATAGGAAGGTTGTCATTTAAAAAATCAGAAATTATTTTTGAATTTTATTTTCGGCATACTATTAATCGATGAAAAGATAAAAACAAGTCAATAGCTGAGATAAAAAACAAAGTTATGGAGTATGTACGCACGCCTGGATAACCCTGCACAAAGAGTAGGTGACAAATTCCAACGAATCAGCTACTGACATCCTTCTCTTGTCGAATTTGCAAGTGTCGTTTATTTCTCCATCGCCTTCCAACAGGTCGAACTCGCTGAGGTCTAATAATGACTTAATGAGACAGGTGAAACCTAACATCAAGTCGAACCTGTCGATCGACTAATAACAAGAAGCATTGTGATCAGGTCATTTCTCTGGATGGCCCTACATGAAGCCTCTATTTACACATGCCGACGTCACGGCGTAGCATTCAAAACATAGCTCCTGTTAAAACGGACACTTAACATTCTTCCGAAGACACTTCATGATAGTGTGAGCGGTTACAGGTCTGGAACACTTTTGTGGCGGTTAATTGCTATGTATTAGTAGTTTTTTCAAAATGTGGGGATATGGCTCATTCTGCTAACTATCTACAAATGTTAAAAATATTCATTACATTCTATCAACACCAGTGTACCAGTGAGAATTATTTAATAATTGATCTCTCTCTTTGTCGCTTGCGTGGTGACAGCAACCCCTAAAATCTTAACGAGGACGAGACGACAAAAATACATATACCTAACCTATTTTCAAATTAAGATCTTACTCAAGTTCAACTTGAGTTTTTCGGCATGCTGTGCGTATTTCAAATTGTTTCTTCACACTTATTTAAATCGCTTTGATGAAACCATCATACTCCTACAGTACTTCGGAGATCATAGAAATTATTTGCTTTTTTTATTTATCCTTCTTATTGGTGAATAGGCGAGAAAAGAATCCGCTTTTAAGCCTGACAATATTCCAGTTTATAGCCATGTATGAATTGAAGGTATAAATATCCAGCCTTCAGATTCCGTCATCGAGATCGTGGTATATACAATCAATGTAATGAAAGTCAAGAAAAGAAAGGCGTCAAGTCTGGTGTATTCAGAAAAGCCTTCGAAAGAAAGTTCTTATAATCCTTCATCAATTCAACCGAACGACAGGGAATTTATTGAAGGGCATGCCTTTGACGTCTGAAAGATATTTCCGATTCTCTAAAGACATGAAAATACTCCATTGTGACACTGATGTAGGAAGATGTTTTACGACCATTAAATCATTAATTTTAGTTTAGTCGCTCCATTGACGCTCATCGAATCCCAAGAATGTGACGTTGAATTAAATGACCAGAAAGAGTGTGATAAACTTTCCTTCTACTCAAGTGCTCTATCTATCTGAATTAATTCTATATGACGCTGATTTTCCTATACAGGCAGATCTATCTACCAGATTCATCTTCAATCGGTTCGGCCACCCCTAGCAGGACTATAGTGATTTGACTTGTGTATGATAACGAAATGTCTATCAATTCACCCATCCTTAAAACGACTACAGATATATTTTCCATCTTTTACTTGTGTATGATGAGATTTTAACATATTCAAGGTTCTCTTTAAGTCAAATGTATCTGTTTCACATTACCGTAGAGAGGTGACATAAACATCAGAAATTTAACTCGATGAAATATGAAATATATATTTCAATACTTCCACATTTATTGATGCTCATAGGTGATGGATTTCCAACTACCAATTACTCTAGTTGAACCTTGAAATTGTTCACGATTTGTGGATAGAATAAAAAATTTATATATAAAAAACTGAAAATTCATTCAATAACTAACAGAAACAAGTTGTAAATTTTCAGCAATATCAGATCCTCATTCTCACTCGAATTCAGACTCTATTTGATTTGGAACCTTTTTCACTGTTCGGATAATACTATTCCATGCACAAGGCATATCCTGAAAATACTTCATTTATCCTAACGAAATTAAATAGATGAGAATAAAAGTTTTCATTGATGTTATTATTTTTGTAGCTTTGTGCATATTTTTTACACACTGTTTTAAATTTTTTTACATATTTTGTACCAATTATTATAAATCGAGTTGACTTATTTTGAGTATTGAAGAAGCATTAATTCCTCTTCAATATTTTCATCAAATAATGAAATAGCAAGGTATGTATATCTTATCATAATTGTTTTATATATTTCTCTCATTCCATTGGGGGAATTGGTTACTGTTGGATTGTGAGAAACCATAACGTTCTCGCTATAAACTTTGCATGCACAGTTAAAATGTGGATATGTTTTATCAAAAAAGTTATTGCCTATTAACCACCTACTAACGCCAGCTAATAAATATCTGTCATAATCACTACTACTACCTGTTAATTATGTATGTTTCTTACAATTCACAATGCAGGTGACAATAAAGATAATTGCAAAAGGATCATAAATTTTACTACCAATTAATAAACAAACGTGCGCTATCACTTATCCAATGGCGAAATAATTTCGAAGGTAATTATTCCCTTTACTATTATAGTTCAGGAATTATGTTCGACATAAGTACGACAAGGCATTCACAGGGAGAATAAACAATATTTTTTCCACCAAACATTTCTACCAATATCATTTGATTTCAATGGTAATGGATATTATTGGCATTGTTGCGTAAAACTATAGCAACAGGTCATTGTGAGTTATTTCTTATTGATTCGGTAGAATACTTGGGATTTATACGAGGATGTATTGATATCTAGTTAGCCTAGACCAGTTTCATGCATAAAAGAAATATTGCGTTACCATTAACAACGAACAATAACTCATTAGAAGGGTCAGTGTGAAGTTTGAGGTCAAAAAAGTAAACCAGATTTACGCAATAAATTAAAAGAAAGAAGATGTCCACCGAGATTGTGAAAATCGAAAAATTTTAATATAGAGCCATCATCAAGTACCTACCTGTATTCAAAAGGGTTAAGAGGTAAGCAGATTTACGAAGATATGCTTAAAATACCCTTGGTGATCAATGTCCTCCGTATGCGACCGTGAAAAATTGGACTGCAAGCTTCAAAAGAGGTAAATTTTCTATTGAAGATGATGACCGATTGGGAAGGCCAGTTTCTCTGTCAGCCCCCGAAAATATCGATGCAGTTCATGACATGATTTTATCAGACCGTCCAATTGGGCTAAAACGGATATCTGAATATTTCATACGAACGCGTTCATCATATAATTCACGGCAATTGGGACATGAGAAAAATTGCTGCAAAATGGATCCCCAAATGTTTGAATGTTGTCCAAAAGCGTGCAGAGGTAGAAGAAGTTCTATCAGTGCTCGATTTGAAAACGATGTAGACTTCTTAAACCGAATTGTTACTATGGAAGAGACTTGGTTACATTTCTAAGATACAGAAACAAAGCAACAATCTATGGAATGGCGACACTCTGGTTCTCCAAGACCTACGAAGTTTCGTGTCCAAAAATCTGCTGGAAAAGTTCTTGCTTCAGTTTTTTGGGATTTCCATGGAGGAATCATGATTGATTTTTTGGATAAGGCTAGAACATTAACCAGAGATTACTATTCGACATTACTGACAACTCTACAGGAAAAAATTAAAGAGAAAAGACGCGGAAAGCTATCCAAAGGGGTTTTGTTTTTGCAGGACAACGCCCCTGCTCACAAATCTCATGTTGCCATGCAAAAAATTCGTGATTTAGGGTTTGAATTACTAGAACACCCCCCTCATTCACCAGATTTGGCTCCATCCGATTATCATCTCTTTCATCACCTAAAAAAATGTCGTAAATTTTCTTCCAACGAGGATTTAATGAGAGCAGTGGGGGTCTTGTTTGCGAAGCAAGAAGAAACAATTTTTTTGAAAGGTCTAGAGACGTTGCAGGTTCGCTGTAATAAATGTATCCAATTAAGAGGAGAATATGTTGAGGAATAAAATATTTTGACATTGAAATTTTGTTTGGTTCTATAGTGGTTTTTCAATATATCCTCGAACCTACAGATAATTCAGTTTCATTCCAGAATCATTACTTTTCGGAAAATGATTTGTTTCATTTTCTATATACCCACCCAAGTTTATTCTTCGAAACACGTCACGTACCATAGCATTGTTCTTGATGTTTATGAAAGCACTTGTTCCCCAAAATTTTTTAAAACAGTGCTTTGTGCTTAGTAAATTTAATGGATCATGCCTTGTCAAAAAGAAATCATTTTTTAAGCAGGCTGTGCTTAGAAACCGCCCCCTAAAGAAAGCACCTGAAAAGCAATTTTCAATTTTGTTTTCTTAAAAACCAGACAACTGACAAATGAAATGTTAAGCGTGTTGTATGACACGAAAATGTCTGAGTTCTTTTTCCCAAAATGAAATATATTCCTCGTATGTAATTGAACATTTTGTTCTGTAAATTAACTGTTACTGTATCACTGTAAGTGTAACTGGTTTCCATTCAAAAGGACATGGCTAATTTTTATAAACAATGCGTAGTTAGTGTCGGAACATTTCAGCAATTTATCTGGATTAACTGAGTTTTGCGAGAACAGCCAATAAAATGTATAAAAAAGAGTGAAAGTATAATAAGGAGAAATTCATCATAATAAGCAATAAACCACTACACGCCTCCAAGATCCTGACGAATTCTCACTCCATATAATAGCCGCCAAATCAGAGTGAAGCCGAATAAGAATAAACGCGTCTACTTTAAACGGCAGTCGTACATAAATTTCCGTTCTAGACATATGAATTGATTCATTCGACTAATTCCATCACATATTTCATACAATTTATATCTATTCTGCCTCCCGGATGCAATTTCACATGACCGTTGCCGTCCGATTTACAGGACTGGAGCATGATTTGTGGTAAGACGCCTCTGAATATGAGATTGCATGTATATGAATGTACAGGAACTGCATACGAGTAATATTAATAGCTTCATCTTTTTAGCGGGTGCGAAATTATGACAGAAATATGAAACTTCCGAAAAGTTGAGGTTGGCGTCAATGTTGTTTTGAATCTTTGAATCTACTCGGAACTACTATAACGACAATATATTGTACGAAAAACTTGGCAACTACGAAGTACAGCGTTCTGCCCCAGTATCATGTCATATCCAAGACTTGGAGATGATAAAAACATCGATATAAGAATGTGGGATAAATATGACAACACCTCTTGAAGAAAAAAGACATTGGCATAAATTGAAGATGGCGCAAACGTCAATTCTATCATTCGTCAAAAGTCGAAAATCCTTTTTTGGCAGCGCAAAGACTAATGTTGCAAACGAATCCAATATACATACAGTGTCGTCCAGAGATTCTGAACGAGATAGCATCCAGTCAACACAATTGTTATTTCAATAATACCCAGACTCTTAAACATTTAACCAAACTATACAAAGTTAAGACGAACAAATGCTGACATTGGAGGTGCCACAGAGCAGCATGAAGGATTCTAGATTTCAAAGTGAACTGCGACCATCAGATCTATTTTGCCCCTAATCAGAGCTGTTTTCACTGCTATGTCATCTGCAGCTCGTCGTCCAGTTTCCAATGAACACCAGAATCTGGGAGATTACCTATTCGTTCCTGCAATTCTCTCGTCCAAAGCAATTCTTGCGTTGGCTAACAATGGCATGGTATTCTGTCACTCGGTGATCTGGAGTTTCATGCTCTTCCCCACAAAATCTGCATTCAGTCTGTTTCTGCTGGACCCATTCTTGTCAGATGCTGCCTGAGGCAACAATGCTCTGGGAAGAATCCAGTAAGGAGGTGTAGCATATTCTTGCTAAGATCCAGATACTTCTCAGATCTCGCAATGTTATAATTCCCAAGGAACTTTTTGGAGTGTTCAGGCCTCTGAAGATTCTCAAAATGATTCTCTCTTCCGTTTTTTTCTTCTCCTAAAACTTTCTTGTTGGTTTATTTTCCTACATCACTGAAACCTTACTACTATGAAATCTATCTCATTGATTGGAGATGTCGTAGAATGAAATTCTGAACTCAAGTATCTTGGAATAACCCTAAACAGTAAGCTTATGCGGAATGAGCATGTTAAAAATAATGCTTGTAGTCCGATAAGAGCTTTGATAGCTCTAGTAATCTATAAGGTGAGACTTGGAGATTGTAACCTATGGAGCCGTAGTCTGGTTTGCTGAAGCAGAGCAGAAGAGCACGAGAAAAATACTCGACAAGGTAAAAATCCTTGCCTATGCGTGCATCACTGCACTGTCCAACTAGAGCACGAGGTTATCACAGATCTCACTCTTCTACATCTACTATCTACTGATAGATAAGGTAGCCTACTAGGCCATCCTCAGAATATCTAGAGAAGGTATAGGTAATGAGAGAAATAAAAGACAGAGAGCCTTCTCTGAACAAGTACATCTCATCAGCTTCCTAGTGATGTTATGTTCAAAAAAGAAAGCATTGAGAAGAACAACTTCTTCCAGAATTTTGAAACAACAAGATGCAAGAAATCTTTGGATCTGAGTAAGGATATGTTTTACTGGCTACAGAATGCCTCGCTATTGCAAGCATGCTCAAGGAATGTCTTGGACGAGAAAAGTATAGGTGAATGAGGAGCCCTCTCAGATACTAGGGTTCATTGGAACTCTGGAGCTGGTGGGCGAGATGTAGATGGCGCTGTTGAGAGAACAGTTCTGATGAAGGGCACAATAAGCCTTAAGGTCGCAGTGAAATGTAACCCCCTCACTAGTGAGCCACTCCCTGTCGTGGTTTTCGAACCATCTATCTATACCATAGTATTTCGTTTGAAGATTTACCTAAGGTGATTTCCCTTTCCCAAACTTCTTCTCTTCTTAGCCTCGTAGTGAATACTCTCTAGGTTCTTGTTTCCTTTCTCATCACGTCACTGACAAGATTAGTCGATGGGGTGTATTTAGTCAGAGAGGCCCAGTCTCTCTGATTCCTAATTCTACCATCACACATATCTTTCCTGGATATTCTTATGATGCCTTCATGGGCTATTCTTCCTTGTACCTACATCTTCTATCTCAATAAAATATGGATGAAAACAAAACCTCTGAATAATATCATTTAAGGTGCGACATCATAGAAATGACCAAGAAGACATAGAAAATGAAAACAAAACGTTTACGCTTTAAAAATCTCTGTATTGACTGTATTTCTCAAAAATTTAAATAGATGAAGAACTCGACTGGAAAAAACACATCAAAAATTCAAGAGAAGGACTAGGATGGATATAACTTTTATTTTTTCGTTCATTTTCAATAATCACTGCATTGTATATTTCGTTATTGGTCAATTATGTAATCTCTGATTTGCAATTGGTGTTTTTGATATGAAGGAGTGGGAAAGAATGAGTGTAATCAACAGTAATATATCAAGCAAAGCTCTTTGAAGTATGTAACCTTAAGTATATAAGCAATATTTTATTACGAAAAATTTAATGGAGATAAAACCATCTTTTCATCGAAAAATAACATGCAATTAGATTTCGACACACACGTGCATTGAAATCACTAATTCCCAAAGCACGTAATACCATTATAAATGATTTATCTCGATAAATATCGATTAACATTTTTTCCAATGTTTCATGAATGATTCAAATAAAGGTTTCATGTTTACTCCATCGTGAATATTTCCTATTCCACGGCAACTGATGGGTTTACTGTTGAATCCTTCTTCGATACTCTAAAATAATTCCATGTATACCAGGATTTATGTGAACGTGATTCAACAGTCGTTCTTGTAATGCTGAAGGTTCAAATCGAAGCATTAGTAAATGTCTTCGCACTGAACAATTATTTATAAGTTCCAATTAATATTGAACGTGCGACATTCAAACTCATTGATGTCGAAGTATGTAACATTCCTGTTGAAGTTTATTGGTTCGTAGGTAAAGCAATGTAAGGGAGTGCAACGATGCATGATCCCATAATGAGGAAATCCTTGGTGTTTGAGAAATTGTCCCTTGTATTCATAAGATCGATAGAACTCTTGTTACATCTTGAAATAAACGAAGATTTACAGTAGTTGATACTTCGACAGATATGGAAAGATTGCTTGTATAAATGACATAAAGTATGACTGTACTTATCTGTTTTCACGGACTGAAATGCGAATTGGCCAAGAAAAATTACAGAATTATTTTTTTATTTAGAAAATTTAGGAATGAGGGAGCCTTCATGAAAAATTAAAATATTAAGTGGGTTCGTTTTTGAAAAATTCTTTGACTTCATTCATCAATAAAGAGTTTGGAAGAAAATTTTCAACTATTTGTTGGTTTTGGCTGTTTCTGGTACTTCTGGACTAGATAGGTAAAAACGTTGAAAAGAGTCCTGTGCTCGATTTTCGTGAGAGGCCCATTAGTGTAAACCGTTTCACGATGTCTTCATTTGTCTTGAAGGTATAACCAAATTTTGATTATTTTCGAGAATAGAAAAGTTATGGCACATTTTCTAAATCGACAAAATATCAAAATTAGATTATATCTTCAAAACAAATGAAGATAACGTGAAGCGGTTTCCACTAATCAACTACTCACAAAAATCTACCCCAGGACTTCGTTTTCAACCTATCTATAGTGTAGATGTATCAGAAATAGCCAAAATCAAGAAATTTAGAATACTCGTACTTTGAACATGTTGAAAAAATTGAGAAAGTTTTATCCAAGATTTTTACGACTTTTGTTATTTTACGACTTTTGTTATTGATCTATACGACGCAGTTACTCATGGAGAACACTCAGCTTGGCCGTCAAGGCTCGATTAAAGATAGCATGGCGAAACGAATGTTTTTCATTGTCTACTCTCAATTATTATTAATTTGATGAAAGGGTCCTAATTAATTAGCCTGTCTACAATCACTTGAGCGTTAAACAAACCATGTCGGCGATCCATTCATTCTATTCTCATCGATTTCATGAGTAAAATTGTCTGGTATTAATCAGACATCAACACTTGATAGTCGAGTTGATTTATCACTGGGAATAGAACGGCTCCTACTGTGATACAATAAGTTGGACGCGATGGCTCTTTTATTTATTATTGACAGGGGAAGATTGACGTGATCCTTTATGGTTATTTCTGCGTTTCTTTCGAATCTGAGAGTTGACGGGACATTCAGTATTGGCATGTCACAATTGAACATCTCAATCCCAAGATTTAAGAGTAATAATATAATTTTCTCCTGCAGATATTGAATAGTCAATTATTTACAAGTAGAGATATATGTCTCAAATAATGTCGAATCGAAGGTTTGGGTAATAACCCAAACTCGAAATATCAAAATGTTGGGACTCCGGCTTCTGTACTTGAACAAGCAAATTCAAGTCGACAGAATTTTAATTTTATTACGCGATACATACTGCACATTCTCGTGGCGATGTTTGATTCTATTACTTACTGGGAACAGTCAGCTTTTGATATACATATTATTCTTTAATTAATAGTTTCAACTTGTCTTCAGCAAATTTAAGTTTGCCCGACACAGTTTTCATCCTTCGAGTGATCAGATCGGTCACAGTTACACATAAGGGAGTGTTATCAGTTAATTCATTAAAAATCTAATTCCTTGTCTTGCTTCCTAATTAGATTTTGGAGGATGAATTTGGTATGAGGATATAGGAACTATATTATTTTAAAAAGATGAAAATTGGTGCTTTCCAATTAATACTAATAAATTTCTTGCTTCTGTGACAATTTATTACATTTGAGTTCTTGAATTAACGCTTAGTTGATGTCAATGTTTTGTGGAATTAATGGACTTCTGGAATATTTTTTAATTTGATGATTTTAACGGTAGACTGGTAATGGAAGAAAATACTGCACAGAACAAACCAATCATATATATACTCACCTCTGAGTCAAATGTTAGATATATTTACAGAGAATAGAAGACCCATCTGAAATACAGGAATACAAAATGAAAAAGGGGAAAAATTACGAATTGATTGATGTATTGACATTGGAAATTAATGAGATTTTTTCATAAAATTGCTGATTAGAACTTGTGTATCGCAGGAAGCATGCAACCGAGTTATAGATATTCCGAACAGTATCCAGCAGACATAAAATTAGTACCTACTACCTACATATACTCAAGCTACGCCTTCATATCGACATATTGTTTTTTTGCGAATTTCAGTTTTTTCAGAAGAGTGGTTAAAAATAGTAATTTTCACGAGTTTCTGGTGAAAACTAAATGATTACTCTGACATCCATTTTTGTGTTATACTTTTGCAAAAATGTGAGAAGTTCACATTGAAACACTAGGCACAGCAATATTTTGAGCAAAACATCAATTACATACTTTGATTTATATAGAACAATGAATTAAAATGAATATGTACGTATTCCTTCCAAACTGAACAAAATGTACAAATCTTTGGTGAAATTGTTCATTTCACAATGAGACCATTTTAGAGAACCTAACTTTCAGTTTTATTTTCGATGTAGGTATAATACCGCAGATAATATCCATTTGATTTCGACAAAAATAAGCTGAGGATAAAAGTTCTCCATAGTAACTTATTCACGAACATATTTTAATGCATAGCACTTTCTAGGTATCTCTCCATTAACAGTATTTTCTCGAAGACAGCAAAATAAGCGAGAAATGTCAGCAACTTGTCTGGTTCATGTTTGAATGACATGGATACGTTTTTATTCAGACCGCATTTGTAATTGGTACTTAACCTAAAAGGAAAAGGATATGTACCGTCATAGTCTCGTGAATATCTCAGTTCGTGAGGGAGTTGAAAAAATAAGTGACTGAAGGATGATAAAGTAACATCCAAGTTGAGTTTCTATAATAGAAGATTTTTAAACGTTTCAGTAAACCGTCACTAAAATATGATAAATATTAGTGGCAGTATTACTCGGATATAAAGCCAACAAACTATGCTTAATCTGAAAATGATTCATCCCACCAAAAACTATTCTTACAAATAATAAATACATGTTGTTTAACTCAAGTTACCAAGAAAGGAAATGGGAAACATTCGAGAAAAAAAAAGAACGTTTTGCAGTCGTCAACAGGATAGTTCCTAAAATATGTTCCAAAACCGCATGTAGGATATCAGAGAAAGCAATAAATAAATAAAATCCGCCTTTATCTTCCAGTAAAAAAGTGGCAGCCCTAGTGTTTGTTGCGGTAAGTTGATTAAAATCGAAAATAGCTAGCATAGAGTTCCAAATCAGCCGTTCACTAATCATTTAAAATCTAAAGAAAAATCTTATTCATTTGGAATTTGACTTGAATTAAGTGAATAGTTGAATATTTAAAATAGTATGAATATTTCAATTAATTCGTAGTAAAGAACGGTTAGAAGATTTAAGGAATAGTATTCACAATGAACAATTTTTTATTGCAACAGAAAAATTTACACATTTACTGCAAAAAACAATCATTGGCTCTGATTACTCCTGAAGAATATATTTATTTTTATCCTTATTCTCATAAAACTGAAATAACATTGAGTTTTTGACATTTGAATTGGGAATTGGCATTTTCAGCGAAAATTTCCATTGTCCATAAAGTTTAAAAGAAATAATGAAGATTCTGGATCAGAAGAACCATTTCGAAAATTAGTGAATTGAATCCTCCGTTGTATATTTTACTTTTATATTTGCATACATGAAGATTCAAAAAATCAACTCATAATAGTGGAGCTTCTCTTCCCAAAATTCATATTATTATTTTAGATACCTCAGCTTTCATCTCACCAGAGAACATTAATAATTGTAACTTTAATAATATATGTGAATGTATTTTGGATCATTCAACTGATATTTTATTTTATTCATTGCTTAGAAAGTCAAGAATGAAATCGCTGTATTTCATTCCCTATAAAAAAAAATACTAGCAATTCTAAGGTTACGCATTTTTATATCAGAAAGCACCGATTTTTTGAATCTGCCAGAATAATCTGGTTCTTAAGTTATTCTACATCAATACAACCTAGTTATCCTGAATACACCGGTGAAAATACTATAATATCTTCATTTATAACGATATAGTCGGAAAATTCGATGAAATATTGATAAAAAATAACGAAATGAAAAAACCGCACGATGGTGGAAGATACTAGGAATAGATTCATATTGATTACGAATTCAATATCATAATGTGAGCGATAAATTTTCTACTTGCTTGTTTTTCAGAATATGATAAGATAATTGATGTATTGGTGAGGAACTTAATGGAAATCATGCATTTTTTTGTATCCCAGTTGATTTTCTGTATCCTGGTAGTGAATGGATTGAAGACAACAGAGGCCTTGAGTTCATTAGGTGCGTGAATATTCACAAATTCTATTGCTAAATGGATAGCGCATATGATCTGTTAATCAGGCAAAATATGAACAATACAGGTTGATTTTGCACAAAGAATTTAAAAGAATATAAAAAATCCCTTACCGAAATTTGACTTGAAATTTGGTAATTATTGCCATTTAATCAATTGGAATCAATTGGAATGCAACATTTTACAGCTTCCTAAGTTAAAGACAACCTTACATTAAAAAAAAAACAAATTGAATGCAGTTTTTAGTTTAAATTTGATGTTGCACTCTTTTAACAGTTTCAAATCAGAATAAAATTGATTTTTCAGTGTATGGTCATTGAACTTTTTTACATTTCACTTTTTCAACAAAATGAGTCGAATGAGGCGAAGAAAAAAAATTCTAATTTATTTTTGTTGTGAAAGCAATTTTTTTTTTGATTTTACCTACTTACTGAAGAGTTTTGATGATGTTCAAAATCGAAATGAAGCAATTATGCGTCCTTTCGACATTATTGAAGGTGCTCAAAAAAAAAAAATTTCGTCGTTAAGTAGGGGAGACCGGGGTTGGTTGTGACGGGGGCTGGTTGTGACAGAGGCTTTTGCGCTCGATTAATAGATATCAGTCGCGTCGCGATTATTCCAATAGAGCCAGCTATAGCTATTACGTATTGCGCCTGACGGTGGCTTTGATCGCTAACGTACCGCGTGTGTTTGGATGATTTATGTATTTTCGAGGTGCCTTAGGAGATAAAAGTGACTTCAAATATTGTTGTGTGAAGTGACTAATGTAACAGCTGAAACAAGTATTGTAGCGTTAAAATACTAATTCAGGTATGCTCTTTCTCACATATATAAAATTATTTGGCCATTCATTGAAATAAAGTTCGAAATAAGAGAACGAAGCAGAAATGTGCTTTGGGGTTGGTTGTGACATTCCAAAAACACAGCCCAATAGTAAAACCAACCACATTGAGGCCCCAAGGACCCCCAAAAATTCACCATCTAAGACATATTCCCTTTCCTTTGCAGACTTAGAACTTGAAAATTCACCAGGACCTTCTGGCATCACAACATATTTTTCTCCAGAATATTTGAGACCAACACCAAAGGCTGGAAAACATCTAGCTAAAAGAAAAGGGCGAAAACCTGGTAGATCAGCCATATGGACAGATACTCCAAATAAGAAGGAATTAGAAGAAAAACAAAAGATGAAAGATTTGAAACTTTCTGTTTAATTTGTCACGAACCACGAACCTTTTTCCATCTCTCGACCTAAAGAAAAATGGCTGCAGTGCACCAGTTGCTCTAGATGGGCTCATGAAGAATGCCCGGATAAAAGTCCATATTTTGTATGCATTCACTGCAATTCCGATGACGATATGTAGGGACGTCACAACCAACACCATAAGCGTCACAACCAGCCCCATGTCGGGGGAGGTTGTGACATTTAGAGTTTTTTTTTTTAATTCTCAGTAGCCATGTTTGTACTGCTTTCAATTAGTTCGTTTCTATTTTTTTTTACAGATATATGTTTAAACTAAATAAATATGCGTTTGAGAGCCTTGAGTTTTATTATCGAGATGTACAAATAATTATACTTTAAAATTGGCACAACCAACCCCGGTCTCCCCTAGGCTATAGAATTTCAAAGGCTAACATTAAGCTTTTACTATAATATTTTGAGGTTATCTCCCAAATTCAATGAAAATTTCATGTAAGATTTTCAGATCTCGTGCAAAATTGTGCTAGAAGCTTATATAGCCTTCGTCAAGTAGACTTCGGAATTTTTTAGGTGGTGCTTAGCTCTTAGCATTTTTAGACGCAGAACATCAACCTTGAAAATTCCAAAGCCTACTTGCCGACGTATTCTTATACCGCAAGTTATACCCATTTTCATCATTTTAGATGAGTCACAATTCAATTGGTGAACCTATTATTGTGGACATCATACTGTGACTGATAATTGAATTTTTATATCGATCATTAAGTATGATAGAGGAATCAACATATTCATTTTCTCATAGTAAAGCATGTTATTAATCTACATATCACTTTACCAAACATCTAGGAGAAATGAATGAAACGATAAATCTGAAATTTAATCTTACAATTTTCAGGGAAGCAGTTACAACCAACAACTAATGCTGCTAAGTCTTCTTCTAAAAACCCCTTTGCACCTAACTCTGAGATATTTAAGATTCCAGGTACATATTTATAAAAAAAAATTCGGATATTCAAAAAGTTCTGGGTCGATATGTACCTATGTAAGATACTCATTCTGATTTTTCTGAAAATCTATATGTACCAACTTCTTGTTGGTAGTATACCTTTTCCGAGTGAGACTATTTTGAGCATGAAAGAGACTTGGAAAATATAATTTTTCGGAAGCCAAGTGATAAAATATGAAATTATTCAGGATTCTGTTTTGAAACTTTTTCAGAATAAAGAAAATTCCATTTCGCACTTCTATACTCATAAAAAGTAACAGTGTCTACGAAATTAGTAAAAGTTAATATTCATTATACATATCGACCAAACTGGTCATTGAAAATATCGTAGAATTATGACCATCTGCATCCATTTTCATCTTTCTCTTCCTTTCAGCTTCGAAGACGGTTAACTTGGACTTCAGAGCTTCAAATGAAACAAAGATAAGTTCAGAATTACTGAAAGTATTGCAGGACTTGTTGAGTAACAAGGCACTGAAACAAGAAAAGGTGATCCTGAATATCAAACCACCGAAAAGTTCTAATTCTTCATTCGTGAAAAATTTCACTACACTTTTGAGGAGAGAAACGTTGGATGTTGTTCCTCACGCAATTGTTGGTGCTCAATCGACCATTTTCAAGAAGAAAAATGGAGAAATTAACAATCTTCGTTTAACTCTCTACGTTGTACGTCAAGAAAAGCCCCTTAAGCAGCTTCAAAAACCACAAATGAGCAGATCCACGAAAAAATCTGCAAAAACAAAAATTGAAGAAGCCAATATCAATATAACGCAATCGGAAAATATCACAGCGACCATTCAATCTGTTTTGCAACAACTGAATGAAAATTCAACGGAGACTGGAATTCACGAAACTGATATTTTTCTGCATTTAATTTCTTCAACAAACTTCTCTACTAGTCAAATCAACGCAATAAAGCGATCCTTAAAGCAAGTTTTATTGCAGCGTTATCCAAACTCCACGACTTCCATTAAAACTAAGTTACTTTATGGAAGAAAAACTCATGTCTCCAAGCTTGAATTCGAAATAGATGTAAAACCGAATTCACCATTGAAGTTGCAGAAGAAAACTACCGTACCTCTTATTAAAACACTCAATATGACAGTGATATTATTTTCTTGCAATTCAACAAAACCCAAAGAGGGCAGTATTTTAGTAGAAGGTACGAATTCAATTGACAACACAACGAAAACAATTGATTATTATATGAGGATGCTATCTGAGAATATCAAGGGAAAATGTGTCAATAGATCATCTATTATCCTGGATTTGTTTTCTTCTAAAAATATTTCTGTAGAGGAACAAAACACTCTAAAACTATCACTTCAGGATATCACGCATCAAGTTTTTCCAAATTCGATTATTTCTCTGCAAACTGCATTGGGAGGTGATAAGCAACGAAACATTTCCACAATAGTAATCAAAATCAGTGTAGCACCAAAGTATGAAGAGAAAAGTTTAAAACAGTCTTTGGAACCCAAACTCAACAGCCAGTCGGTGCAAAATACACTTGAGACGTTGATGGATGACCTTCAGAATCTTGCTCCATTCTCTAAAGTTCTTAAAAGCACTCAAGACATCATTGCCAAGGATCTCAATCTTTTGGAGAAAGCTTTGAAATCTCAAGGCAAAAATACTCGAAAAGAAACATTTCCTATAGATTTGACCAAAGATGGTTCGAGCTTCAATGATGAATTTGATAAAATACTACCAGACGTCCTTGCGAAACTAAAGAGTAGCATGGAGCCAATTACCTTAGCTTTCGAAATAACTATTCCAAATCATTCTTCGAAAACCACCACTGATTCAGACTTGTGCTCTATTCTGAAATTAGTGGCAAGCAGAATACCTGAAAAGACTCAATTTGGTGATGTTGATATAGAAGTGACCCTTCTACCAAATTCTAAAAAATTACTACCATACAATGTCAAAAACAAAATATTACAAGCTTCAATATTAACCCCTCCGTATCAACTGAAAAACGACACAATTAAAATCCTGGATCTAACGAAAAATGGAATGAATATAACGAATGCAATCAATGAAACTTTAGCAGATCTTCTAGAGAAGCTACCTCCTCAAAATGTTTCGAAAAATGAATTTAATCTCAATTTTATGATTCCGCATAATGAAACCGATATATCTGTAGAATATATTCTAGATATCATCAGAAGAGATATAAAAATTCTTTCTCCTTACTCTCAAATTTTAATCCAAGCTCAAAAAACTATCGCCGAAGATCTACACCTATTGAAACTTGATATTGCATTGAGACCTCCTCAAGATGACTCAACTTCCTCAAAGAAAAACATAGAAATAATCCCAGTAGATTTATCCAAATTGGGTGCAAACATTCCTGATGACCTAAATAAACTTTTGAAGCCTTTGTGGTCGAACATGAACCAAAATAGACCTATGACCTTCGACTTGAAACTGAGACCAGCGAATGACATTGAACGTAGCCGCTTGGGAAATGAAATATGTTCAATTGTGAATTTCATCACCAAATCAGTCCCTCAAGGTGTTTCTCTGAAAGAAATTTCCTTAGGGACCACTGTTTTACCAGATGAAGAACCCAACGAAGAGGAAAACTCAGAAATGGAGGAGTCAGAGGAGTCAGACGCTGCTAATTCAGATGAAGAGAACTGGCCATACAAAATATTGAATTTAACCACCGTGGACAGCAACGTATCGAATGTGGTACTCTCGAAGTTGAGCAAGTTTGTTGAAGGTTCTGGAAATAATAACAGCCTGATACCAATTTCTAATTTCAGTTTCATCCTCCAAGTGCCAGAAAATGAAACACTGTACGGAATTGAAGATTCACTGAATGACCTCAGAGATGAGCTTTCAGTACTTGCTCCATATGCTGATATTATCATCACAACGCAGAGAAATTTGGAAGATGAAATCCTTCAATTAAAATTGAGCATTGAACTTCAGCATAAAAGGCCTAGAAAAATATTCAGAATTGATCTCTCGAAATTTGGAGATTTCATACCAGAGGAAGTAGATGAAGTTGTTTTCGATATAAGACAAAGCCAACATCCTTTCGGTTTCACTTTGGAGATGAATATACCGAAAGATGTTGACCTAGAAGCAGCGAGTTCAGAAATTTGTTCAGTCGACAATATCGTTATTAACAATATTCCAAAACAATCAATTTTAAAAGGGACTACTTTGAGAGTTAGTATTTCTCCAAGAGATACAGAAGCTGGTATATTAAACGAATCCGCTGAAAGTGAACCAGATTTAATCCAATCGAGTGAAGAGCTGACGAACAAAGAGAGACCAGAACATCCATTCATAGAAAATGAAACACCAAAAATACCAGATTCACAACAAATGAATAAATACACACCAAGAAGAGGGTTGAGTACATCATCACAGGTTCAAAAAGAGGAGCCATTTGAAACAAATGGAATTACAAAAGATTTTGAAACTCCCCAACTCACCAATAAGAAATTCGGAAGAAATGTTCATGGGCCACCTTATTTCAATAATCTACAGCCTAAAACATTAGCTACGCTAACAAAAACAAATACAGAAAGTCTTGAAATATCCTCTGATATTGAACCAGAAACGATCATCCAGAAAATGGAATCATATAAGCCAACACATACTAGAAGCTTACGAAATAAGAAATTCGGAAGAAGTGTTCATGGGCCACCTTATTCGAATAATCTACAGCCTGAAACATTAGCTAATCCAACAAAAACAAATACAGAAAGTCTTGAAATATCCTCTGATATTGAGCCAGAAACGATGATGCAGAAAATGAAAGCATATAAGCCAACACAAACTAGAAGCTTAGGAAATTATCACGAAAACGAAAATGAGCGTTTCAGGGAACACGAGGAAAACGATGAAAGAAATGAGGAAAAACCACCAATCCACAAGCAACCAAACACATATTCGCTTAAAAAAGTAAAATCACCAATGAGAAGAAAACTGAAGGCAATGAATAGTGATATACATTATATATCTCCCTCTGATAGATCATCGTTGAAAAACAAAGAAACTGATCAGATCCAACAAAAAAATGAACCATTAAGGGATACTCAGCCAACAGATAAAATAGTGAATTTTTTGATAGGCGAAAATTCACAAACAACACCAAAAATGAATATGGAATCTGAGTCAACTTCAAGGGTACAAGAACGTTTATGGAGTCGAGGACCTGAAAATTCGAATGATAAAGATGTTTACCCTTCAAAAAACCACAACACCCTAACGCAAACCTCGCAAGAAATCAACAGTAGTAATGAGTACCCAGAGTACTCTGATGAACTTGAACCTGAAAATCTATTATATTCACATAAACCAAGAAGTGATGAGATAAAAACTAAAAAGGTTTATGGCAAAGGCTCAGAAGAAAGAACAAATGTTGATGAAACTAAGAATGCAAACAAGGATAATTTTCTGAGTGGAACGAAAAAAGTTACAATTCCCATAAAATCATATAATAATGATCAAGAGGGGGTATTACATTATATTGAAAACCTAAACTTATCAAATTCAACCGACTTTGATGAAACTGTCACCAATGTGGCATTCTCTATTATTAAAATGTTACCTAGAGTTGATAACGAAACTTTAGAGTTGTTGCTTAAAATAATTCCTCCACGGAACATTACAATCAATTCTCTCACAGAAACTACAAATTCTATCATTTCCTCGTTAGTTTCTGCCCTTCCAAATAATATAATCAACGTTCAAACCAAAGTTGGTAAAGACGACAGTGTTATTACTTATACTGAAATTAAAATAACAGTTAGTACAAATAATACTTTGGGAAGACAAATAGAGGAGAAAGAACAATTGCAAAACGAAATAAAAGATGAATCTCGAATCATTCAAAACCTTTCTCTCTTATTAGATACATTACAGAAAAATGTGAACCAAGAGTTGAATGCAATGAATCATGATTCCAACAGATCAGCAGGGAAACAAGTTCTGGGGGAATCCCTTTACTCCCTCGTTTCTAATATTTTATCTGCTATCCGGCAGAATCCGAATAATAGAAGTTTCAATTTAAATTATTCATTACCACAACTAACAGGAGATAATCTCAATTTTGGGGAACAGCTCAGAGTGTTATTAAGAAATATGTTGTTGAGTGCTCTGCCCTTTGAGGATGTAAATATTCAAGTCTTTCCTATAAAAAACAATAAATCTACATTACAAATTCAGGTATCCCTTGAGCCAAGGACCAATTTCACAACGTCTCCTATCGACTTGGATAATCTCAATATTCTGGATGTAGAGACAGTTTTATCGAAAGTTATCTCTAAATTTGTTTCTATAACAGAAAAATCTAACGCAGATACTAAAACGATCAATATAGACTTCTTATTCAAAACAACACATATAAGTTCTACGAATTTGGATAATATAGGATCAGTAATTGAAGATGTTCTTGATGCTTTAAACCTGAAGGGTGAATTGATATCAGAAGATATTAAATTAGGACTGACCAAAGATAGAGATATAGTTATCCATATACCTTTCAAAATATCCGAATTGAAGGACGAGGTAGAATCTTCGAACGAAACTTCAGGAAAAAAACAGCAGGAGGCAAAAACTCCCAGACCATTGGAGATGATTTCAGATCTTATTTTAGGAGTATAACTTAGAATTAAAACTTGAATCATATTTAATTGAAAAAAACTCGTGATTTTTCTCAAAAATAAAAAATAAAACGATTTGTTATGGTGTCAATAAATTATTCTAGTTGAAATTCTTAATTTTATTATACTGAACTCCCCCCTATTCGTTTATACATGACAATTCACAGGGTGTCTAATGAAAAATGACTCGAAATAAAATACTGAAAAAAATTTCAACATAATATAACAAATAAATCATCGGGATTTTTGGAAAAAAAGACGAAAAGCGAAGGTTTTTTTGGAATTTTTTTTTTTACAGCAACCTATATTTTCACAAACATGAAGCACTCTAATCGCGAAGATAGAGACATGAATTGGATTTTTAAAAACTCAACAACTCGTTTTATTGCTTATATTATAGTTTCCACTTTGTCTGATTAGAGGTTAGTAGAAGCCCACAACATTTAATCTATTGTTACTGCTGGCAAATTCGCGTATTATGCGCTGTAATAAATCAACAAGACCAGCAATTAACAGGATGGGTCCATAATAATTATGAGGTTAAGTAGTGATTACAAGATAACCTAGTGTTTAAAATGATTTACGCCGATTTGTGATTAATGTTAGAAATTAATTTCCTCTTGAACTCGCTTCTATCATCATATTACTGGAAAATTCAATATAATTATCCTATTTATCCACGTGATAACCAGATACGTCTAATTCGCCATGTTCCGTTTCTTGAATTAGATGTTAAATCATCGGCGAAAACGATCCCTCTTGGTTTGTTTATGTTTGTTTTCATTTGGTACCTTTCATAAGAATCAATCATTACGATGATTTGTATGACAATCAAGTAGTGAAGCACTAAGGCCCAATTTCATCAGGGATATAACAAGAGACAACAGACAACAATTGAGGAGAGAATAATGCGGGTATGGAAACTTAAAAGAATCTCAAGAAGTGATATCCTTAGAATGAACAAAAAACTGCAGCATAGTGTACAGAAAAAATTGAATCGATCAAGGCACGGTTTATTATAGGCAGATGTCAAGAACCAAAGAATAAGCAAGTTAAGTTAGGTTAGGCTCATAGGGCAATTCCGTTCAGCTAACTTTGACAGGGCCGCTCATAGATAAACGCTGGTGCCGCTGAGGGACACACGAGTCTTGGTTAGGTTCATGTTATTGTAATTTCGAGTTGTTGTTATAAATGCTTGTCAATTAATTGAGAAAATGTCCTTCAGTGAATATAATTCGTCCTTCAGTGGTGATATCAAAGTGGGATATGATTGAAAACTGACTATTATTGACGATATTCACAATTTGAAGTTTTGTGATCATAAATGTCATAGATGGTTAGTTTCCCCCTCAAATAACGTCAAGCCGAAATGACTAAAGGTGACGTGACGTGGAACCACGTAATGATGCGCATGATTCGAAAGTCGAACATACGATTTTGCGCGGTAGCATACAAATTGTTCTGACGTGACGTGGGTATGCACGTGCCAAATCAAGTCAGAACAATTCGGTACTTCGAATAAATTTTTTGACTATGTGAATATTGTGAATGAGTAACTGCCAAATATTTTTTAATCTGAAGTCATAGACACAGAAACATGTACTGTGTTTTCCCTTTCTATCTATGCATGAAAAACGGTAAAAAAGGTGACAGAGGGAAACTGAACATCGGGCATGCTAGTGTCTTTTTCTAGAATTTTGATTGGTCTGCACTCGTCTCTATGTGAACACAAAAGAGACAGGTAATGGCCCGACGATCATTTTTCTCCTTTTATAAAAAAGCCAATTTCATGCTGGCATTGCTCAGTCCATGTCTCTATGTCTATGTCTGTAGTATACCTTATTTCGGTGCTTTCACATGAATTTATTTGACGGATAACAATTTTATAAAGACACGGTATACTCCTTTTAACTAATTAATGTAAGATCAGACACCTAATTGTAGAATTCTTCCTTTTTATTTAATAATTCCAACTAGAAAGCAATATTTCGTTAAAACCACACATCAGAAATCTAAAAAAATTCAACCAATAATGACTGACATTCAATCTGTGTTCATATTTGAGGAATAAACTCTTATTCCTAACACAGATTTATTCGGCCAATAGGGATTATTTATTCGATGAATAACACTATCTGATAGTGAAAAGACAGAATAAGACTTATTTGTCGAATTGATTTAGTTCTTCGCAGGTGAAAGTACCGGGTCTTAGTTAGATTGAGTGAGGCTAGGTTAGGCTAGGTTTATAGGCAGGTGTCAAAAACCAAATAATAAGCAGGTTAGGTTTGGTTTATAGGCAGACGTACGGAACCAAATATCAAGTAGGTTTGGCTAGATAAAGTAAGGTTAGATTAGCTAAGGTTTATAGGCAGGTGTCCAGAACCATATAATAAGCAGGTTAGGTTTGGTTTATAGGCAGACGTACAGAACCAAATATCAAGTAGCTTTGGTTATATTAAGTAAGGTTAGATTAGCTAAGGTTTATAGGCAGCTGTCAAGAACCATATAATAAGCAGGTTAGGTTTGGTTTATAGGCAGACGTAGGAACCAAATAACAAGAACGTTTGGCTAGATCAAGTTAGGTTAGGTCAGCTTAGGTTTATAGGCAGATTTCCTCAACCAAATAACAAGCAGGTAAGGTTCAGTTCATATCCGAACTCAGATGAGTAGTAGCTTTTATCATATCTGAGTCTTATTATTGTCGAACATGCTCCTTTGCTTCAAACCTCGAAGGAAAAATTCCCATATCATGATATATTTGTCTAGAAGCCATATAGAAATACTATCATTATTCATAATGGAATTTCATATTAGTACTTCCTCCACTACTCAACAGCAGTTTTTCCGTTAGCTTTGCAGTAAAAACTAATTGAAGATGGCCACAACGTCTCGTTATCCTTTTCATTCATATTCCCATTGTAATAGCCGCGACATGCACAATTGTACATTAGTATGTACTGATTGTTGACAACTCCTTAATAAGGTGATGATGTTTATTTACTGTTTTTTACGTCTCCCTTTTTCAGCACGGGTGGCGCCTGAAAATACTTTTCATATTCCGATTCGATTCGCATAATCACACCTATTGTTGGTGGTATTTTTAGCGTCTGAAGAGTTATCTATAGATCCAGGATGTGGTATTTGCAATTGAAAATAATTGGCTCTGTTGACTGGAGCATTGACATTGGCCTTCTTGTGCTGTGTAGACAGGAATAAAGTCTGGAGTGTTGATCGATATTTCATCGATGTACATTAAGCTTTCATTGCTTCGAGTGTGTTCATTGCTCGTGAAGTCCGTTCAAGATCACGCTGATAGATATGATCGCTTTTATTGGGATCCGATATTTGCATTATTTATCGAAAACTGTCCGTGTCAGATTGAACCGCGATGAGCGACAGAAAAATAAACTGATGGAAAATGAATGATGGACTTTTAAGGACGCCCAAAAGGAGTCAATATACTGCTCCACAAAAATAAAAGAAGTTTCAAAAGTTGCCGATGCCATCAAATTATCATTTATGATATATCAAATATTTACTCTATTATATCTGAATGATTTGTTGCTCCTCGTTTGATGAGTGTTTCAGTTTCAAGCCATTTCTTGTCGTTTGCGTTTCTGAGAATCAGAGAGATGCTCCGAATTTCTTTCAAGTTAATGAAACGGTGGTTTCTTGTCCATCAATATCGAGAAATTGGAAACGTGACGTGGACGACCAAGATCTACCACTCCTGCACAAGATCGGTTTCTTACTGTTATTGTTCGAATACAAGAATGAATGAAATGAATTCTATTTATTAATCAGAAATATTAAATAAACTTCATTGAATAATCGGAATTCAGTATTTTTTTTCAATGGAAGAAGTGGAAAAAGTAACTAAGAGGCAGGAGTGGCTCAAAAGGGAAAATCTTCGAATTGTGTCTTTCCCTATACCTAACATATTTTTGAAGGAAAAATATTCTGTAGATTCTTCTTCAATGATTATTACTTTTACGTGCATTTCACAAGAAGATAAAATCTCACTGTTCTCATCAGAAGACCCCTTCATAAAAGATATCGTGGAATTGAAATGAGGTGCTGATGTCTTGTCCAACCGGACTGCATGTAGTAGGTACATATCACGGCATAAGGCACCAGACACTCATTACGAAACTAGACAACGTACAAGGAATATTATTATTCTATATGTAGATGCTTTTAATTTTATCGGTTTCAATCATAATAATGCTCATTTAGTATTCGCAGTGAAAATGACAATCATGTTAAATAGGCGAATAAGGAAGTGACATTGTGTGTGTAAGAACGATAGGGGGAAGGGAGCTAGGGTTCTACCGGATCTATTTGTTATATTTCTTCATTACCACCATTTTATTGTAAAATCTATTTCAGTTCCAGGTTTCTTGGGAATTTCAGATAGTTTCCGGGATCTAGAGTTCAACCTCAAGCAAAAATAATAATAGATAATTTAACTTGAAATGAAATCACCTTCGAAATGATTTTTCAATAACAGTCATATCTGATTTAGGTATGTCAATTTTTCATGTTCTACTTTCATAGTTGTTGTCACGCCATTTTAAATATGAGTTTCAGAACTCATTGCTTATGGTCCCTCCATGAATTTTATCTCACCAGAAGCATTCTTTATCCCCTTCTTTACATTGTAATTAATTATGCTTTCACTTGTCCTGACCTCCCAAGAAGTTAACCCCGGGTTTCATAAAGCTTGATCGGAGAATCAACGCTTGATTGACGAACAGATGTAAGTTTGTTTTCAATCGAAACTTCAGTCATGTCCATTCAGAATATCATTCTCGCATCAGATTATTATGTTCATACGTCCATTCAATTCTCAAGTGCTACTTCTTCAATATACATATTCAGAAATGGAAAGGTTTCAGTGATTACGTTTAGGAAATCTAGTGACTGTCAAATCGTTGATCGGACAATCAAAGTTTTATGAAACCCTCTGTGAGTCTATGAGTTTTATAGTCTCAACTAACTAAATTTCGCTTCTTGAGCGTCAGATAATTTTATGAAGGAAAAGTAAATAAATAAAGAAATGATACATTTCGAAGAAAGAACAAAATGAACACATGATAAAGCCAATAGCTGGTTCAGTCAGTAGGTACTGATAGCAAGACTCGCGATCACTATGCACTAAGCAAATTGATTTGATTTCTCAATCATTAAAAACTAAGCACATTTTCAGAAACTGTTGAAATCTGACAAAATGTCATAAGAGCTTTTTTGCACATTCACGAATTCATATCCTGAGCGGTCATCCATTCAGATGCGAAACGAGCTCGGCACTGCTTGACTGCCTAAAAAAAATCACAAATACTAACAGCTGTACTATTCTTACGACTAATGAAGGCGAAATTTTATGTTTTTTGAGGACGAAACTGTGACACCTCTAACTCGAAATCGACTAATAAATTCCGCGAGCGATTAGATCTCCGAAGTGAGCAGTTCTGAAATTTGTGTAGATGCACCGAGCGTTAACGGAATACATATTCATGAAACTCCTCATTATCACGTTGATTCTCTGGTTTTTAAATCTAATGAAGTGATCTTGGCATTCCTGAAACAAGTAGATATTCTACGTTCAACCTAGCAGCTCAAGGCAGTCTATATCCAACACTTGATTGCATCGTTATTTCGACATAAAATATTATTTTCCGCTTTCCTGTAAACATATATTTACATGCGTATCATGATCTACCCATCAATAATGGGAACAATGTTCTGACTGGTATATGTTAGGAATTATTTTGCTGGAATGAGGAAAACTGCATTGAGTCCAATAATTTACCTCCTTTTCTTCTAGTTCGTGAGGTTCTCTTGAACCATTGCATTATCGGCATAACAAATTGTAGGTACTAGGTTTTCCCAGCAAGAAGGTTCATTTTAATGCATAGAAAATGCATTTTTTCTCCTGAAAAATCATTTAATCTTCGTTTTATTCAATAGAGGTAATTAAAACAATATCCTAATTGTGACCATGGTCACCTTTGATTCGAAAAGCTGTCAAAAATTGAGAAAAACCGTTTTAATCATTCTGCAAAATGCAGATATTGAAATTGTCAATTTTTCGCATAAGGTTGATGATATGTTATTTATTGATTAGTTTTTAGGAATAGAATCTTATTGAATTGAAAATATCAGTGTTCATAAGGAAGTGTTTGAAGAAACCTCGATTTTCGACTTGTTTTTGTGAATTGCCTGTGAATTAGAGCCGTCAAAATCAGAGCGAAAAAAGTACAACATGGCTTCATTAACAGTTCCTCAAATCCTGAAAATATCATCCTTCTAATGTTAAAGGACAACTAGCTATGGCTTGATGATCATCCCGAATAGAGAATGAGCTCAAATAACCCTGAAAAGTTTCGGAATATTACTGAGTTATTTAATCAAAGTCACACCAAATTCATTCCCGGCAACGGGATACAGCAATGAATGAATTGATACTACCTCAAAAAATATCAGTAAGTTTTCTTGCCATTCTAGAAAATACACTGAAAATAAATTTGAAAAATATATATCCCTAATAGTTCTCCGTTTAATTTTGGGTGAGGTTAAAAAGGAAGACCCTGTATATACTAGGTACACATGACAATTAAATGTTAGGTTTACAAAAAGCTATGATGTAGAGTCTGCGTTCAGAACTATTGTATAAACCTGTGATTTTTTTCTTCTACCAAGAAAATCATTCACAAGAGGGTATACTATATTCAAGTGGATAGACACAAGTTGATGTTGTTGATGTCAAGAGCTCATGACATCACTTTGAGAGGTTCAATTTATATCGTAACTCACAAATTGAATATATCTGTCCATAATATGATTTCAGGCCTTTTATTCTGATCTTTATGGCATTATATTAAACAAACAATTATCCAATAACTTCACAATAATTATAATTATGCCCACCAATCACACAGCGCTTATTCTACTTATGGATTAATCTCAGGATAATTGCGCTTATAAATTACTCAGAACGAACAGCATGTTAACGATAAAGAAATGGAATAATTGCCTTAATCTGATAAAATGATTGCAATTATAAAGTAGATAAGGCTAAATGTGTTGAATTTATAATTTCGGCAAATATGTTGACGGTAAGAAAAGGAACGAAGCCGATTAATTCATATATTTAATAGTCTGAGTTCCTACTGAATGACAGGCGAAGCCTAAAAACAAGAATTCGAGTCAACATTTCTCTTGTAATATATTGAGTGACATAGAAAACAAAACACCTAGTATTATTGAATTTATCACAAAGAATTTCTGGGAAAACATTTGTTTGATTCTCGATGAAATCAGTTTTTGATCAAATCTACACAGTGGCTTTTGTGTTATCGTCTTTTATCATAAAAAAGCGAGCGATAATTGAGTCTTTAGTCGAAACTCGCATTTGATACAATTAGTATATAACATATGAAAAGTAAATTTATTATTGCAGATTTGAATTCTCTACTGCCTCAGTCAAATATTTTTTTTCTATGGCCTCAGTCGTCAGTTTGATCCAACTGACAGAAGCATAGAGAAAGAAGGTCCTTCCCTAGTCTATGGACAGAAGTGGGGTTAGCACCGAGCACATACAGGGGTGGGTAGTAGAGTTTCACCTCATCGATAGCGAAAAGTAGTGTTTTTGGCCAGGGTATTTATGAAATTCATTTTATTATGATTTTGTAAGGCAAATCGGCCAGAAAAGGTGGAAATCCTGCGAATTCCATATCTACTGAGTTTAGTATACAAGTAATTCTTTAAAACTCGAAATAAATAATTTTAGGGTTAAAGAATAGCTTCATTTATTCAATGATGTCTACGTATATTTAGATCATTATTTTCCTTTGTACTACCACATTACCCTTAAGAAGATGTCACATTTCGATTCACTCAATTATCGACAGATGAACGATGAAGGAAACTTATGTGACAGCTGGACTACCGAAAAAGAAGGGACATCTGAAAAAGTCTGTTATTGTGATGAACCGGATTGAGGGCTATCACCAAAATCTCCAGAAATCGAAATCAATCTCCTGAAAACTAGACATTTATGGGATATAAAAATTCCAACATTCAATTCAAATCAATGCAATCACATTCGAGAGCGTCGAAATAAAGAGAATGTGGTCAATCTAATCGAGGCTTCACTTGTCTGGTCTCGGTCGGACTGGTCAGTTTAAAATTCATCCTACCAGCATTTTTAATTCGGCAGTATCAGAATGAGTCTCTGTTATCTCCTGAAGAATAATCAGAGCTTGATAGTAATAATAAACTACGCCTGTTAGACCACCCATCGACCTAATGAAATCATTAACAGTTTCATAAGAAAAATTTCAGATTTGATTATAATTGTCCGTCTGTGAGTGGACGTTTACTTTTCATTTTGTTATTGAATTGATGAGGCGATACTTGATGAGCATCCATATCAAAAATGAATTATATTTATGATTTTCATAAAGATGAGTTTATTACAACTAAGTACGCCCTTTTCACTATCATGAAATTCTCTTAATGCTACCTTCAACCTCAAACTCACACAGTTTTGTGTGGTTATCATGGGACAAAAAAAAAACAATCTTTGGTTTCAAACGGTGATTATAAAACGATTTTAAAATAGCGTTTGTAAGCAACGAATAGGACAATGTACGAAGGTTAAGAAATTAGTATTGAATAAAAAGAAAATTGAAAGATTTAAATACATAGTTCACTCAAAAATATGTGTTCAATATGTACCAGTTAAAAAGTGTAAAAAAGAAACACAAATAACGTATAAAATTGAAGTGATTTCAGAGTACCGATATCTGGGAAGACAGGTTGAGGTGGAACTAAAACACTGAAATCTTCACAAATACTATTTATTATTCGATAAACAATGTGGGCAGCAGAATTCGAAAGATTTGAAGCGATATAATTGATAATCTACTTATGCTATTATGTCGTTAAGTGAAATTTTTCGATAGTCACCGTTCGAGAAGTTTTTCTCTCAATAAACATAACCGTAGATGGAAATGTGATACATATTCTGAAAGAGCAACTCTTTTAGTAATAAATCCGAGAATTTCATCCATCCGAAAATTTTATGGATCTCGATGCAGCCGTTCAGTCTTGACGATTATTTAAGTGATTCCATCTTTTTGGAAATTTTTCGATAGTCACAGTTCGAGAAGATTTTCTCTCAATAAACATAACCGTAGATGGAAATGTGATACATATTCTGAAAGAGCAACTCTTCTAGTTATAAATCTGAAAATTTTATTGAGCTCGATGCAGCCGTTCGATCTTGACGATTATTTAAGTGATTTAATCTTTTTGGAAATTTTTAGATAGTCACCGTTCGAGATGTTTTTCTGTCAATAAAAATAACCGTATGTCAAACATCGTACCACCTCATATTCGCCGACAGGTGGCAGTCTCGAAGTCTTGGAATAAATTCCATTCCTACCCAAATTCATTTCCAATTTTATCATATTTACCAGATTCTAGAAGTGCCAGATTAAAATCTCGTAAGCCTTTATGGACTAATGATTTTCTGTATTCAACTAATAACCATAAAGAATTTTGGCAATCAGAATGGAATTCATGTAATCTCTTTAATAAAGATTTGATTACTGATCCTTCAAAAAAAGTTCCTGGCTTTGATCTTCCAAGAAAAATTTGGTGTACACTAAATCTACTGAGGACTGGCCATGGACGGTGTAATAGCATGCTCTTTAGGTGGAATGCTGTTGATAGTCCAAGATGTGAGTGTGGTGCAGAAGAAGAAACTATAGACCACTTGGTAAAGAGTTGTCGAATATATCGTTTTCAGGGTGGTTTCGAAGGTATTCATTCGGTTACCGATTCTTTTTTGAGTTGGGTTACTAATTTCAAAATTATTTAATGAGTAATATAAAATTCAATACACCCCTCTCGTTTTTTTTCTTTCTTTTTTGTTTTCAGATTATTCTTCGTCAACCATCATAGTAGAAAGAATGGGAAGAAGTTTTTGGATTTTGTCATATGAAGAAGATGTCCTTCAATTTCAATTATTTTCAGCTTATTCTTTACACAAATACATCATCATTACACTTATACGGGCAAACAGAGAGTTTTTTCTGAGGTTTTTATCTCTGTTTTTTTTTCATGTAGGTATCATACGAAAATATGTATGGTACCCCGTTGACATTTTTCCTCTGCTTACACTGAGATCTGGAACGAGAAACAGGTTTTTAGGATCTGTCTCTTGTTCCATTTCTTTACACCCGCTTCATTGTTATTTTCAGATTGTAAAAGTTTGTAACACTCTTTTTCAAAAGAATATATATATATACCGTATATGGAAATGTGATACATACTCTTCTAGATATTATCTGAAAATTTTATTGAGCTCCATGCAACCCAAAGAAAAATCTTTAGGGTTGAGAAATAGGTAAATTATAGTACTCAGGAAGTACAAATATATATTTTTGAATACACAGAATTTTTCTAAACTTATGGAGGGAATCTAAATTTTTCACCACTTTCTTGTATGACTCACTCTTACATCACCTGGGACTATCGTTTTTTTTTTCCCTTCAATTGTCCAGGGATGGAATTATAACAGGATAGTTTTCAGTTGATCTGCTCCACAAGATTGAATTTCAGTTTTTGTTGGATTAAATATTTAATATTTTCAAATAATTCAGTGAACTGTTTACTTTTTCATTCTCATTTTACCTCATTCTCAATGGAATATTTCACGGTTCTGATACTTATTCAACAAAACCCTAAGAAGTGGTTTAATTTGGAAGTAAACTATACCGTGCATCAATTAAGCTGATTTCATATAAAGCATGTAACAACGTTTAAAAAAAATTTACCGTGAATATCTCAGGTTCCGATTCAACTCATTCTTCATTGTTTTGAAGCATTAAATACACAATTATGTCAACATAGTGACATAGTTCATAGTTTGAAATGTAGATGAGTTTCACGTGAACTACTTATAAAAGAGATTATATCACTGAATAACAAACTCAACAGGTCCAAAGTTCTTTTGACTCACTTCAAAAGAATCTGTAGATTCAACTCATATTAACATCAAAACATGAAAGCAAAAGTATTTAACACGTCATAATCTGAACTACAAAGGATGCCGATGAATGCTTGCGAAATGAATCAAGAGGTATTCCTTGTCAGAGGTAATGTTTTTTGCTTTGACCAGCCTTTATTTAGATGCACCTGAAGATCAATTTTTAATGTTTTTCTATAAGTTAAGGGATTAAGGAAGGACAAGGAGTTACCGGCTAGCATGAACCGTGCCCAAGGCATATTCGTCGATAAACATAAGGACATTAGTTCCAGCTCCAAGGAAAGGAACTAAAGGTGCTCATTCCTCAGTCGCAACAATAGACATTATGCGGCATTATTTTAGGCGTGTGAGGAAGTGAAAATTTAACGCTTGAGCTAAATAGATAATTGAACTATTAGAATAAACGGACACTCGTGAAATGTGTATTTACACAAATTTTCACACCTTGTTATTTTGAATGAGTGTTAACATTCCGATCGTAAATATGGGTATCAGATGAAGACTTCGGAGTGTTTCTTTCAGTTCTGATTTACTTTGTCTTTGTAGTCTTGTGGATATTATTTGATTTGGATAATATACACAACTGTTTCATGATATAACCCAAACTGGTGAATCTGTGACTTCATAACATTTGGATTTATCAGTTTTGCCTCTGTTTTCGCACAAAACTTTGATGTGACCAAAAAAAAAAAGGGGGAGAGAAATAGTACCTAGAAGTTCTTGGAATTGAACACCAAGAGGATGTTAACAGTGTGGGACTGAGCCGGTGTATCCTCGTAGCATCCAAAATCTGGCCTCCCAGAAAAACACTTCTTCGTCAACAAACAACAAAGAATGGTAATGGTAACATCAAAAGTGCCTACAATAATCTTCAATTTCAGCTGGAATACATGCCCTCTCATGGATACGGATAAACCGTATATATGCTATGAGCATATATTCACTCATTTCTCATTTTCATGACTCATTTTCCTCCCTCAATGGAATAGGTACCCTAATCTATCTTCAAGTTGGAAACCAGTTAAGGAGTTCAAACACAACTCGGTATCTAACTGATTTCCAAATTTGAAAGAAATTTAAATCGTTTGCGATCCCAACTGAGACAAGAAAGGCTGAAAGCTTTCATGCATTTGAGTGTGGAAGCTGATTTGTTTAGTGATTCAGATCAGCCCTGGCGTCACGTCTACATTGCCCAAAAATGAACCATTAATTTACTTATTTATGCATTTTACTTATCAGAAAACCTTTACAAACAGCATCTGTCTGGTAATTACATGTGAAGTTAAAGTAAAGAGAAGAAAATTAAGAAACAAAGAAAGAAAACATAAATTTAGATTGACAATATTATTTCTTAATTATACTCAATTGTATTCTCTCTTTATTTTATATCATTTTTTATAATTACTGTGATCTAAATTACAATTAGTTTCTTCTAATAACTCATAGTTGCTGAAGAAAATACTGCCAGACAATGCATGGCTAAAAGCTCTGAGAAAATTACAGTTTGTTCTTTGATAGTAATGTAAACTAAGAACTGAGAGAGTGCAGCTATTCACTCAAATCTAAAAAGACGTTTTCGATGAGCCTTCAAAAACATCCGTCATTCCTAAACTGTATATTATTAACCTCAAGATGCATAAAAAATTTGAAAATTAGAATTCAGTGAGTTTAACCGTTTCATCCCTGAATGAAGAAGGGTTGGGAAAAACCACATCAATGACCAAATCCTCAGCAACAAAAAATCTATCCATTTCTGTAGCGAAAAGTAAGGGTTCAGGTTTGTCATTTGAAAAACTCAAAGTCAAAGTACCCTCATGCAAATCCTAGTCTCTACTAGTTTGTCATATACCCTCTGGTATATGACAAACTTCTCAATAAGTGTAAAGTTTCGTCATTCAAAATGAAAAGTGACCTGTTCGAGCATTTTGATACAAGATGGTAAATAGAGAGGATATACATTTTTTGCTTTTCACTCTGTACCTACAATTCGACGTAGACAACTGATCTTAATGGTATCACTTTGTAAGTAATCCACCGGTGGGTTTATAAATAAATATTTGAATATTTATCCTCATGTTGAAAAATGGTAGAGCCGAAATAATCAGGCGGTGTGACCCTAATTCGTCCATAACTCAAACTTTTCGGTTAATCGTCTGAAATAAAAAGTTATAGCTGATATCAAGAGATGAATGCATAATTCGATGTTACCACATTTCTGTTTAAAATTCCCGTTTCTAGCCGGAACTACAGACATAAATTATCATTAGTGATGGCAAAAAGGCAATAACTCGTAGATAAGAGAAGAATCATTGAAACAAAGGTGTTATCGGAATAATTCATTACGATTTTATGGTGCTACTTATTACCTTTCGTGACCAGAAGAAATAGGAATGGTGAAATCGGTAGAAGATATGGAATTTTATGTTGATATTCATTAACATTCCTTTTCGGTCCAATATTCTTCTCGGATCGTGAAGATTCTGCCATTAGAGGTGCCGTGACATTATTTATGTAAAGTACAGGGTGAATCGTGTTGAATGAGACCAATTATATCTGATAAAAAACCAATATCAAACATCGGATTTTCAGAATTCGAAAATTGCCTTTGCCCTATTAAAACAAAATGAGAAAAACACTGAAGTGTGGTCAGAAACTTTTTCGAACTTGTTTGATGTTTAGCCACTACACAGAGTGAGTAAAAAATTCATATCTTTGATACCTCCTATTTCGTAATATGCTTGGACAAGTCAAACTTTTCATGTTGAATTGAGGAGTTTTCTTGCACTCACTACGAGGAGTGGGGGGAAGATTTTTTCCAAATGGACACTCTAATTCTTTGTGCCAGAAGTGGTTAGACCTCTTGTTGCTGAGGATTTCTGAAAAAATGTTTCTTGTACTAGAAAATATACTGTCAGAGTGTCAGGTAGTAGTTTTTTGTTTCACGAGAATTTTGTAATGATTCGTATGTTTTGTAAAGAGTTATGTTCCGAATTAATGAATGTTTCGTGAATTTTTCAAACATTTCAATGATATTCTATACAAGTACGCAGTTTCGAGTTGGCTAAATTATAATTTTAGAACGTGAAGGTGTTCGAAACATTCTTCTTCGATTGAACCATTTCATCATAATTCATATTCTGTGCAGCGCTCGCAAAGATGCCCTGGAGTACTTTAATTACTGTCATCGATAAACAAGGTCATTAACATTTATGCGCCATCAATCAGACAAAAAAGTTCTTGCTGAGATGAATTTCCTATTCAACTAATTGATTACATTAATATTGAGTCACGTATGAAGTTTACCGCAGATTGAAATAAGTGGTAGGAAAAAGTATTGGATGGTCGATATCTGTGTTTCACACTGGAATTATTAAAGCGTGTACTTATTTTTTGGAAAAAAATCAGTTCGCGGTTCACTTCAGTCAATGATGCAGAAAATTTCTTCAGAAGATGAATGATGATGTTGTACGAAGGATGATTTTAGACAACGAATGCTCAGACCAGAGCTTGAGAGGAGCACTTTTATAAGGCTGTGTGTAGAAGGGCATCTACAGGGTGAGTCTTTGACCCGTACAAATATTTCAACAGTAGATTCTTGAGGACAGAAGAAACACTTTTTTTAACCATTTTTTCTGAATCGGCTCGGTTTAAAAGATACAGGATGTTAAAAAACCATCAAAAATGTTATTTTTAGTTTTATTTTACAAACGGTTTTATCGAATGAATTGAATAACAGAATATAGTTTTTCATTTGATGAATCTTTTTCTAACACAAGATACCACCCACGTCTTCCAGTCTTCTCATTATGACCATTAGGTACCATAAAAATACCGAAAACTCAAAGAATCCAAAACTTTAAACTAAGTTGAACGCTATATATCTAATGAATATTCGAACGTGTTGTAAAATAAAAGTAATTTCTCGTATAATGAGCCGTTTTCGAGTAATTTGATGTTCAAAAATTTAAAATATCTGTGAAATTCGAAGATTTGGGTATTTTGGCTTAATACAAATCTTTTTGAAGGATCCACAGATATATAGTGTCATAGATTAAGCTAGTTATTCTGAAGGTTATTTTGTTTTTCCAGGGGTGGCACTGAAAAACAGTGTTCCTCTTGAACTCAAGAGTATACTGTTAAATCAAGGCTGCGTGTTAGCTCCTGTATGCCTGTAAGAGGTGTCGGAATAAGATTCAGATTCGATGGAGGCCTATTTAACCTGAAGCGCCTCAGAGCAAAAACCCGTTCAAAGTTTATCACGGAACTTCCATATGCAGACGACTGCGCACTTATCGCTAGCAGCCCAGTGGATCTACAGGGGATGCTGGACACCTATAAACATATATACGAAGCTTTAGGCCTTAGACTCAATATCGACAAAACCAAAATCCTAGTAAGTCCGCCAGAAAGCCTTCAAACACACATCAGCCTGGAGAATGAAACCCTAGAACAGGTCGAGCAGTTCGAATACTTGGGAAGCTTCATAAATACTAGGGCTATCCTAGACACGGAAATACACAACCGTATCAATTCGGCATCACGGGCATTCTGGAAGCTAAAGGTCAGAGTGTTTCAAAATCACGACCTCAATCTGAAGACCAAGACAGCTGTTTACAAAGCAGTGGTCCTCCCAACGCTTTTTTACGGAAGCGAAAGCTGAACGACCTACAGACGACATATTAAACAGCTTGAACAAACGCAACAACGTCATCTAAGGAAGGTGACGTTTCGAATGCAGAAGTCTTGCAACGCGCGAGTTGTACAACAATTGAGACTCAAGTAACGAGGGCCCGACTCAGATGGAGCGGCCACATTCTGAGGATACAAGACACAAGACTCCCCAAAAAAGCTCTGCATGGCGAATTGGCAGAGGGAGCCCGGAAATCAGGAGGCCAGTATAAGCGGTTTGAGGATACACTACATCAATCCCTAAAATCAGTTAATGCCAATCATAACTGGGAACAGGCAGGTCACAGTGGAGGTCTATGGTGCACAGTTATGATGGAGACTCGAGAAGAATACAGCGGCGGCCCGATCTGGCTGGTGACTATCCATGCCCGGAGTGTGGAAGGATCTGTAGGTCACGGTTGGGTCTCTTCAGTCACAGGAGCAAGTCAGAGTTGCAATTAGCCCTAAGAAATTATAAGTCTGTTCTTTTTTTATGTCTTTTTGTAGATTTATACCCGTTAACGAGATACAGCAATGAATACTGTTGAAATATTTGTACGATTCAAAGGCTCACTCTGTGTAGTCTCTATACTCTTTTACGAAAATTTTATTCAGTTCATGCTCATATACCTGGTGCAAACAAAAAAATTCTTGTGGATGATCTGATGTAGATTTCATAAGTAATCATCACTTTACAAGGACTGGCCAGAATGGAGGATTTGAAACCCTGATTTTTTAATTATTTCCATCTGCAAAAAGTTATTTAAGAGCCTATCATTTTGAAATATATCTTTTTTGACCAGACACCACACTCAAATAGGATCAGACTGAAAGACACGCTGCTAAATGAGAAAAATCATTTAACACATTCTCGTTAGAGATAAAAAGGATCATCGCACTTTCCATATGAATAAATCTGTTTCTCGCTAACCCAGACATCCTCAATAAATCACGGCGGAATAAAAGAATCCCATTCGTACCAATTAATTCTTATTTTCAAAAAAGCTATTTTGACTTCCTATCGAACTCACATCTGCATCCTAAATTACGCGAACAAGCTAGAGACGGCTGCTTAGGTGGCGTCCATTAATATTTTCGGGAGGATCCAATTATTTATCACCTCGTGAAGTTTCGCCGACGCCGCGGGCAGATTTATACTAGATTCAAGACACAGAAATCGCGTCCCGGGGAGGTTGATAATTCAATTAAAATATAAAAATAAAACTAACAGACGAATAAATCGAAACGGGTTCTTGATGTTAAAAACACGTTGTAGATTACAAAATTTATTACAAAATCGGTTATTTTTGTTGTAGACGATCCCGGTAAAACGGACATAGTGAAGGTTCATGGTGAGACTTTTTGCTGATGTAAACTAAGACTGAACGAGATGAATTCGCTATCACAAAAACGCCTATATCTTTTGAACCACTGGACCGATTTCCAAAATAAAGCCTATTTTAGAATCTTCTTTATTATGGAAACTGTATTCACAAAAAAAAAACTAAATTTAGTTTTCACAGAATTCATTGATTTTCTCTGGAATTCTTTCCATCATACTTTTTATAGTGCTCTGAGTCACTTTCTGGGATGCTGCCTTCCAATTTTGTTTGTTCGAATTCCTCTGATGTTTTGGTTAATTTTTTAGTCTTTTTTTATTTTCTTTTTACGAGAGCCCAATATCTTTCAATTGGCCTGAGTTCTGGGCAATTTGCTGGATTGGCCTCTTTTGGGACAAAAACCACCTGATCAGCTTCGTACCATTCCTTGGTGGCCTTGCTGTAGTGGCAAGAAGCTAAATCTGGCCAGATGATTGCTGACACATCGTGTGCACGTAAAAATGGTAAAAGTCGCTTCTTCAAGCATTCCTCGATGTATATCTTTGAGTCAACAGAGCCTTGGCCAACGAAAAATTTGCTCCCTTTCCCACAAGTGACAATTACTTGCCAAACCAGGAATTTTTTGGGAAACTTAGCTTGTTTCTTCATGCGAAATTGTTCGTCAACATTCCCACGAGAGTCTGCAGTGAAAAAATCCTGACCAGGAAGCTGCGAGAAATCGTCCAAGAGGTAGGTTTCGTCGTCCATCACGCAACAGGGAACATTTTGTAAGGATTTTTTTTTAAATTTCGTTGCTCTTGATTTTGTTTCTTGGGTGTTGGGACTAGGGGGTTTTGCGACTAGGGGGTTGCGACTAGGTGGTTGAAAATAAACAATTCATTTTATAGCCAGAAAATGCTGGTAATTGAAAATCACTCGACGAGTTTAAGCGTTTTAATATTGAGTTATTGAGAAATGTTAATTTTATTCCAGACTTATGCCCAACCCTCTATATGGGGTAAGTCTTTGATGTGTACAAATATTTTGTCAGTAGATTCTTGAGGTCAGAAGAAACAAATTTTTCTGAATCGGGTGGGTTTAAAAGATACCTACACGCTGTTGAAAAACCATAAAAAATGCTACTTTTAGTTCTCTCACAAACGGTTTTGTCGAATGATTGATATGAATTTCGGAATATAGTTTTTCATTTATTTGATAAATCTTTTTCGAACACATGATATCACCTACTATTTTCAGATTTCTGAACCATAACGTACCATAAAAATACCAAAAATTCAAAGAACCCAACTCTTGAAACTAAGTTGGATGCTATCTTATGAATATTTGAACGTTTTTTTAAATAAAAGTAGGCTTCATATTTTATCGTATAATGCGCCATTTTCGAGTACCTAATTTGATGCAATGCGAAAATTGGGTACTTTGACCGAATGCAACTCTTTTTAATAGATCCACAGACGTGTAGTGTCACAGATTTAGCTAGTTATTCTGAAACCCCCATTAAGCTAGCAGAACCACGTTCGAATTTTGGATTTTTTTTTTGCGGCTTAATTAAGGCTAATTTTAGGCTAATTTTGACCCCAATAAAAAAATTTTTGGCCCCCAATTTCTGAAGAGATTGGCGATTCTGCTAGTTTAACGTTAAGCTAGCAGAACCCACAAGCTAATAGAACAGCTAATAGCAGAAATCTGATAATATTATAATTTTCGGCTCATTTTATTCTCTCAGTTGAACCTACTGCGGATTTCCCTGAGTGAGTTTTTTTTTTTGAAAAAAAAGGTTCTGCTAGCTTGACGATAAAGCTTCTGGCTCATTTTATTCTCTCAGTTGAACCTACTGCGGATTTCCCTGAGTGAGTTTTTTTTTTTTTGAAAAAAAAAGTTCTGCTAGCTTTACCGTCAAGCTAGCAGAACCAAACCGCTAATACAATATTTATCCAGAATCTGATCATACCATACTTTCAGGCAAATTTTAGGCAAATTTATTACCCTAGTGAGAATTTTTTTGCTCTCCAATTATTGGAGAAATTGGGGGTTCCGTTAACCCAACCCATCGCTAGCCGGACAAAACCGATAATCGATTGTTTCTCCAGAATCTGATTACATCATATTTTCAGGATAACCTAAATTTAATTCAGTACCCAAGTAAAAAATTTTTTGTCCTCCAATTGTAGGAGCAGAACCTTTTTTTTTAAAAAAACTCATTCAGAGAAATCCGCAGCAGGTTCAAATAAGAGCCTAAAATTATGAAATTGACAGATTTCTGCTGAATATTCTACTGGGTTCTGCTAGCTTAACGTTAAGCTAGCAGAACCGCCAATTTCTCCAAAAATTGGGGAGCAAAAAATTTTTAATTGGTGTAAAAAATTAGCCTAAAATTATGGCCGCAAAAAAATTCAAAATTCGAAGGTGGTTCTGCTAGCTTAATGGGGGATATTCTGGAGGTTATTTTGTTTTTCCAGGAGTGGAACAGCTCATTATAAAAATTTAAAATGGCTTTATCTTTTCATCAGGCCAAATCGGAAAAAGGTGTTTCTCTTTACCTCAAGAATCTACTGTTAAAATATTTGTACGAGTCAAATACTCGTATATTTTCAAGATGCAACTGTGGTAGTGAAACACGGGGGTCAAAATCATGTAATTCAGTTATCGGCTATATCAGTTCAATATCCATTAAAGTAGTTTGTGAGAGGCGGATCATTTCAATTAAGTTGTGGAGAGCAAAGTTCGTTTTGAATAAAATTTATATTTCCTCTAGTACCCGCCGCCAGAACACTTTCTCTCCATTCAAATCCATAATACCAAGATTCATAGAGTAGTGAAACGTGATCGAAAATATATTTTAGCGGTTTCATTCATAAGTTTCAACATGCCACCGATAGAATGAATAATATATGAATTGAGTGGAAATCCTTCGTTTTGAAGATCCGAAACTGGTTCTAAAAGCGGGAACCGGCATGGTCTGAGAGGCTAGATGCATCATTTCCTAAATTAGGATTAGGTAAAACAGTCGGTTTGTCATCGTTCTGCCTCAATTTGTATTCAGCGATAAGGTTCTTGAATTCGATGTTAATTTTTGGCCATCATCATCATTTTCGATAATAGGGAGGTATTAAAAAATATCATTTTTGAAGCTACAGCTTAAGGAATTGCTGCTGTTGCTGAAGGTGATAATTTCAAGTTGAATACCTTAACTGGCATTGACTCTCATATTTTTGAAAAAAAAAATAGAACGCTCACACCTATTCCCAAAATTAACTTCATTTCTACAATTATTATTTACTTTAGTTAGAACAAAGAGAGTCTCTAGGATACAAGTGTCGTCTCCCAGCGAGCACAAACATCCCTGGGATGTTTTGGGATGTTTCGAAAATGTTGGCATGAGGATGTTTCTTTGAAACGTAATATGCACTTCCCAAAGAGGTCTCCAAAGGCTATTGGAAATCTTTATTTGTTCTGTTCTGTGCCATCTGTGGCATTTCTTCGTCTACCTACTGAGAGGTACTGTCGTGTTCAAAATAATGTAAGCGTGTGGATATCTTCTCTTGGCGTCGCATAGTTTGCCTTGGGAGGTTTATTCCAAATAAACAATATACAATTCACCTATTTCATTTTGCCGCCATTTTCACTTTCTTCGTAGTTTGGACTGTGGACTGTTCGGAGTTGAAAGTTGATTGGTGATTTGTATAATATTAACTACTTCTGTGTTGGTTTTGATTGTGAATTTAGGATTGATCTCTTCATAGTAACCAAATACAATTAATAAGTAAGTATTACATGAATTGAATGTATGGTAATAATGTCCAGAAACATACATATAACCTCAAAAGAATCCACGCTGCGTGGTTAATATTATTTGTGTATTTGGGACTAGGTATAAGAGATCATTGTATTTTGGTTGGAATAATCGAATGGTATATGGAAGGTTATTATAATTATTCAAGAAATAACTTTATAAAGTTTAAAGCCATATCATCGAGGATTTCAACATATTTCGATAATGTATCTCTGCCGTTGATAATTCCCAGAATATTTTGTAAGATTACTCTTCCGACGATGATAATAATCATTCATCACTTGTGAATCAAAAAATAATTCAAATTGTCCCAGAAAAGTTCTTGTTTTTGAAAACTCCTTTAAATTGTTCCATCTTTAAATACCAGTACAAATAATTAAATAAATAAAATCGTTTCGCAAATCAACCTGGTCAGGAGCTATATACAACTCAAATCTTCCAGATCCTTTCATGCAGCTATTTTCTCTGTTATTTTAATTGGAAAAAATCATCTTAACCTTCATATATTTTGTGAATTAATTGTTTGAATTGTTTTTATTTTGTAGATGTGATCCATAAAAAATTCCAAATCACTAGGAAAGTATTCGAACTCTATGCCAAAGATTGGTTTAGGCATATTAGGCAGAGGAGGAGGGACGATAAAATGAAGGGAAAATAAATTTTTCATAAATTTTTTTCCCTTTCGGTACATCTAAAATTATAATCAGTTTGTTTTCTATTATTTCTGTTTTTTTTTTATGTGAAATGTGATTTCTTTTCCTTTTGTACCTGTTGAAGTATCATTAAAATATTTTTATTCTTATATAGTATTCTGTATTTCATTTAAAAACTTTGTAGTTCATTTAAAATAGAATGTGGTAACCTCAAACATTCAAATGAAAGAAAAAAGGCCTCACAACAGAATTTCATATAAAGTCTTACAAACAGCGATTTCGTGTGCGCAAAGCACTTTAGAAATGTTCTATTGTGTACATGAAAAGGCTATCAAAAAAACTTCTGAGTAGTTCTTTTTGTGACATCCCAGGGACATCCATATAATAGCCGCCTGCGGCGGACATTGGCTGTTCTATAAAAGTTCTATTCATGTATAAACAGAACATCGCAGTGGATGTTCAATGTCTCGAAATCTCTTACTTTTAACATCTCTGAGATGTTTTTGTGCTCGCTGGGCTCCCTATGGACTGCCGAATATCGATGAATTTTTTATCTATTTGGATATCTTGTAACTCTCTGTATCATGTAAACGCAGAATTTCTGGACAAAGGCTTACAGGACCTTTCCAACTCCAAATTACTCAGGGATTAATACGAGGATATATTGAAAAATTCTTAGCCAAACAAAATTTCAATGTCAAAATATTTTATTACTCAACATGACATTCTCCTCTTAATTGGATACATATATTACAGCGAACCTGCAACGTCTCTAGACCTTTCAACAAAAAAATGTTTCTTCTTGCTCTTCAAACCACACCTCCACAGCTTTTATTGCAGCAGATTTTTGGACTCGAAACTTCTTAGGTCTTGGAGAACCAGAGTGTCGCAATTCCATCAATTATTGCTTTGTTTCTGGATCGTAGAAATGTACCCAAGTCTCATCCATAGTAACAATTCGGTTTAAGAAGTCTACATCGTTTTCAAATCGAGCACAGATAGAACGCGATGCTTCTACCCTTGCACGCTTTTGGTCAACATTCAAACATTTGGGGACCCATTTTGCAGCAATTTTTCTTATGTCCAAATTGACGTGAACTATATGATGAACGCGTTCGTATGAAATATTCAGTGCTTCAGATATTCGTTTTAGCCGAATTCGACGGTCTGAGAAAATCATGTCATGAACTGCTTCGATATTTTCGGGGACTGACACAGAAACTGGCCTTCCCAATCGGTCATCATCTTCAATGGAAAATATACCTCTTTTGAAGCTTGCAGTCCAATTTTTCACGGTCGCATACGAAGGACAATGATCACCAAGGGTATTAAGCATATCTTCGTAAATTTGCTTACCACATAACCCTATTAAATACAGGTACTTGATGATGGCTCGATACTCCAATTTTTCGATTTTCACAATTTCGGTGGACATCTTCTTTCTTTTAATTTATTTCGTAACTCTGGTTTACTTTTTTGACCTCAAACTTCACACTGACACTTCTAATGAGTTATTGTTCGCTGCTATGGTAACGCAATGTTTTTTTATGCATGGAACTGGTCAGGCTAACTAGATATCAATACATCCTCTTATATCCTGAATGTTTATGAAACACCCTGTGGAGAAAACTACAGTGTATATATAAATTTTATCCTCGAGATCTCTCAAAAGCTATAGGTACTGCCCTCACAACACCTAAGGCGAAAGTAGAATCAATCAGAATTAAATTTTTCAATCTGGATCACAGCTAATCCCCTATTGACGAATAAGGTATAATTCCGGTTTTCCAACATGGCCCCATTTCCACTTGAATGCTCGATAGGTTCAGCAGACAGTAGGCGCAACTTGACATCGCCAGTCTGTATCGAAGTTGTAGAATTATTCGTTTACCATCAAACAAATTCGAACCATGTGTAAACTGATACGCATGCAGAGATGTTACGATATCCGGGTGGAAATAAACCTAGAGGAACATGTAGCCTCTGTAGGTGGTTAGGACACTTGACAAGACCTGAATATGTTGAATGCGACCATTGAATTTGATGAGCTTATAAACTAATAGGTTTGTCGTTTCAAGAATTTGATGCTCAAGGGTTTCGTGCTAAATTGATTTCTATTGTAGTTTGTAGTCCTTCTATTGTTTCACAAAAATGGGAGTGTTTAATATTCCAGATTTTACAAAAATCGAATGATCAGAATTTGTATCGAAACCTCCAGCTGAAATAATAATCACAATCATCATGTTTCAGAAAATAATTCTTTTCAGAAAATTTTTACCGTAGATTCGGGTGACTTGGGACGATTGTTGAATTCAACTTGTTATATTTTCAAAACAGTGAACTATTTTTATCTGAAAAAGAGGTTCGAATATGCTTAATGACTCAGACTATTGATTAGGGTATATACCATGCTTCAGAATTCGGATTGAAATTTTGAAAAAAATAAAATATACTTGTCCCAAGTCACCCACCGATTTGGGAGGCTTGGGACACAAGTTAAAATCTATTGATATCCCAACACTAGAATGAGAGAGGTGACTTGGGACGGTGTATAGTTTTGAAAAATTTGAATTTGTGATTATATAGTTGAAATTCGGTAAGGAAACTAAATAATAAACCCCTATTACAGCAAAAGTCAATATATTGCAACTCAAATGTAAAAAAATCTAAACAAAACAAGGGAACTTTCATTCTTTGGTGATTTCTTTGTGGAAATAACGTAAATAATAATATGTTACGAAAAATCGGCATATTTCCTGCTGCCAATGCGCCGCTTGTATCCATAAAGTAAGTCAAGATGGGTCTGTTCTGTGCTTGTATCTATATTCGGCGTCCCAAGTCATCCTATGAAACAACAAAATAAATGAATGAGATCCGTATTGCCGTTTGATTTTAAACAATCTTGTTTCATGACATATCTAATATCCCAATATCCCACGTATCCAGAAAAAAAATTACACATGCACAAAGTGAAACACATGTACCTACAGGACACTAGAAAGTATAAGGGCCATAAAAAACCGCGCTTTTACTCTCCTGAATTCGTAAATTTGTCCTGTCAATTCAAACGCTCGGGTCACGGTAAACTCAACAGGAATTAATTGTTAAACTAACCGAAAAGGCGCTACACAATCCTATAGGTTTGTTTCAGATATCGATTGAAATTTATTCTGGGAGGATTCTGCATCTCTTCATAAACTTTTTAGGGTTTTGACTCCCAATCTCTGAAACAAAATCAATTAAAAATGAAATCAACGATTTGCTCCTGCGTAAATTCTTGCACTAATTTGTCAGGAGCAAATTAACTAGAAAAAATTGTTGCCTGACAATGAACTGCAAATAAATAACGTTGAAATTATAATTCTAAGTTGTAACGTTTCGGAGTCTATATCAGACTCCTTCATCAGACGAAAAATCTATTTTTGAAAATCTTCTGAATTGTGGCTTTTGTTTGACATTAATTGTCAACACACAGAAACAGAGACTGCATAGAAACGTTGATTCATTTAATTTTGAAATTACCGGATGACAGTTCCTTCTTTAGTAAATTGATCCAAATATGATCTATTCCTACCGAACAATTTGCCAAATTATTATCTTGATCTAATAGAATACACGTAGACTCTTTAATTTTTCGTTTAAAATGGTCTGGTTCCGTCATTAAAATTTTAGTGTTGTCCCAATCCATCATGTGGTCTCCCGTATTAGTACAAATGTGATCTGCGATTTGTGATCGATTAATTTCTCTATTTTTAATATTATTTTTATGTTCGCGTTTTCTTATTTCTAGAGGTCTGGACGTTTCACCTGTATAAGTTTTACCACAAATACAGGGTATGTTGTAAATACAATTTTTTGATTTTTGTTTTTCGTTCAAAGACTATAGGTTTGTCCATTCACTCATAAATGGTAAGAAACAAAGAATGCTGCAAGGGGGTAATTGTCCCAAGTTACAGGACTGTCCCGAGTCACCCGAATCTACCGTACGATTTGATGGCAAAATATACTTTGAACATCAAGTTGAGCATGACTGCTAGGTTCATCATATTATAGTTCAGATAGATTTCTATACCATAAATCATTAAAGCATTTCCAACAAAAAAATTAACTCCAATTCAAATAAGTTGGCTAACTTGGAAATCCAGCTAGGATGCCAAGGTTTATCGTATAAATTCTTGAACAAAAAGGCAACTATGTGTCTAACTTATTTCAACTGTATTTTTAAAGGCATGATTGAAAATTTACGTTTTGCATAAATACAACTTTTTACAGGGATAAGCTGATAAAACTCGACACACCATGGACATAATATCACTTCTACCAATCGAGTGGAATCACCATAACATTTTACGAGGACTCCCTGAAACGGTTATTGACGTTGTTGGGACTTGATTAAGTACATTTTTGTAATTATCGCTGAAGCAAATCCGATTAAATTACTCACATGTTCTTCTTGAATTGTACCGGTTCTCGAGATTCTACAAAGTGTAGAAGAACATTATTGAATTGAGTTCTTTCTGAAAATGCTGATTAAAAAGAGCTGATGATGAGGCCAGATATTCCAACAACTAGAGAAATATCATCGAGTATGAATACATGCACTGTTAACAAAATTATCTTCTCCCACAAAACCAAAAAAAAATTCCATTTTTAAAATTAATCAATTTTCTCATTATTATAAGAAAAAATAGTTTTGATGATAAATTCCCTATACTACCAGAGCACTGTGAATATCAAAACTTTATGATTTATAGATCAAGTAAAGTATTGAGCGACATACCTTCATTTATACAGGGTGTTTGTACACGAATGCGAAGGACTTAGGGAAATGATTCCACGATGAAAATAAGCAGAGGTAGTTCATATTAAGTTTTTTCGAAATCAACCACTTTTCCAAGATACAGCCTTTGGAAGGCGATGGCGAGTTGACTGTTTTTAATTTTTTTACTGGTTCTAAGAAACACTGAGTCATAAAACTGAACATTATATGAAGCGCTAAGTAGATGTTACTCACACAATTCTTTTAGATCTCACAACTATATTATTAGGGGTTGAAAATAACAACCCCTTATGATTTTCCTTCAAAAATTGTTTTCATGGGATAGATTTTCGGAAAATAAAATTCTCTCATGGTTTCCTATTCAATTTTGAAGAAAAAAGTCTCTTGCAAAATTTCGAAACTGTCGATACTTTTCTCGGAATAAATAAAAACTTACAAGCAGTTCTGATCACTGTTCATTCCCTTTCATAAGTGTTCCATAGAATGACTACCTCCCTCTAAAATACATGTTGTTATTTTCAACCCCTAATAATAAAGTGATGAGATCTAAAAAAACTGTGTGAGTAACATATTCTTAGTGCTTCATATTATGTATAGTTTTATGACTGAGTGTTTTTTAGAAGCAGTAAAAAAATCAAAAACTGTCAAATGGTCATCGCCTTCCAAAGGCTCTATCTTAGAAGGGAGGTCGATTTCGAAAAAAAATTATAGGAACTACCCCTGCTGTATGTATTTGTATATGAAACTATTTTAGTAAAATTTACTTTTACTTCCTTTTTCAATTTGTCTACTTTGTAGGTTAACAATTTTCCTCGAGTTTTTCATAATGATTTATGAGTTCACATAATTTTAATCCAGAAGTTTCCCATGTCCAAAACATATAAAATTTCTTCCTGCTGTTGAGTTTACTCAGGACCGCAAAGTTTTTCATAAAATACGGTTTCAATAGAATTTTCGTTTTGAAGTCTGATTTTAAACTCCTTCTTTTTGCAGAATGGTGAATGCGCAAGGCTTCTCCAGGAAATAAATTTATCACTCCTAATATTTATTCAGTTTGGTGGGAATATGAACAGGCTGATAAAAAAAGTAATAATCATTATGTTACAAAAAACAAACAAATGAGGTAATTTGTAACTTGAATTGAAATAAATTTGTTCAGGAATACCTATACATAGGTAACATAATACAAATGTATTAGTGAAATTAATGTTCGAATGCGATAAAGAAGAATTTCATGTTTATGGAAATATCAATAAAAAGTTGCAGGTATTGTTAAAATTGACACCTAAAATTCCAAAGCATCCAACTTTCCCAATAAAATAGTCATTTCAATGCGGCTTTTTCAATGATAATGTTCAGAGTCTGAGTGAGAATTTATGGTGAAAAATAAACAAGGTTATCGAATTCACATTTTTGTAGCTATGAGGGATGAGGAAGAATTTAATTCTAGGTGCAACTGTGTTTAAAAAATACCACTGCAAAATTTCATTTGTTGTCGTCTTTTCGTCTCATTTTGAGATGCTGAACCTATATCCAAATTTATTCCCATCAAACCTGGGACACCCTGTATATTTCAGAGTAATTTACTGCTTACCTCGTATAAGCTATATTTATAAGGTTTTTCTATTATTCGCGGTCACCACTTTCCTTGGTTATTTTCCAGCTTATTAACAAAGACTCTCTCTGCACATTCATGGTCTTGTATGTAAATTAATCTGTATGATTTTAAAAGCCCAGGAGTTATAAAAAGCCGACAACAAGTTGATTTGTTCTGTATAAACAGTTGTAATGAGTGCTGGCACCTGAATATATGAGGAATCGGTTCATTTCATTAAGTAGGAAACAATGTTGCAAATCATTTAGTCTGGATATTTGTGGCGGACTTTTTCTCTCTGACTGTCTGCGAGTATGTATCTGTGTCACATGCATATTTATTTGAATGTCTAATGAACATTGGAAAACTCTAATAATCTGTTGCCCTTTTATCTCCAGTGGAATATTTTTGTAGAGAAGCAAAACATTTCTTCCTTCTCGGAGAAATTCCTACAAGTGTCCACAAGGGTAACTTTTCATCGAATATCTTTTCTTCTACGGAATATATTTAACAATCTATTAAGTTTGCTTCTAAGTAGCGTAGAATTTTGAGTATTTCCACAGTTAATTTGAAATATATATTCATTTATCATGTGGTTTTAGAACAAATGAATTTATTTCCCACTTTTTTTCTAGCTCTACATAAGTTGATTATTTTGAAAAGATTTTCTTGATGTCAATAAGTATTTATATTACGTTTAAGTACCAAGCTCGGTAGCAAGTATCTACCATGATGATATCATGGATGCTACACCAGTTTACAGGTTACAGTTTACCTATGTTTCTCAAAATATAGCAACATGAAAAGAAGTATAATAGTATATGTCCCTTTATATGATATTCAAAATAAATACCCAAAAGTCATTGAAAATATGTCATTTATATAAAAACACGGAATTGATCATTTCGATATGAAGAAAACACTGCGTGAAAACAGTTTCAGTTTAAATTTTTTCAGTATTTTTCCAAAATTTAATAGTAATTAATTTATGTTGTCATTACAGAATAAATTCAAAATGTCTTAATTCTTATAAAGGAAAAAACAATTTATGATTATTATGCTCTCTTTGTTATAATCTTTTATATGCTAAGACACTTCTCTTTTATTTTTTAAGGGTTGAAGTTTTCGTATGAGGATTATATGATCCAGAACTTCACACAAAACAGGATGTTCATACATGTAGATAATGATTTTTTTCGAATTAATTTGTTTACTAATTTCGGTGCGAAATTTTTACTTTATTTTTTGTTGTTTTTTTTTTCCAGAAGCTTCGTAAGATTTCCTCAGTCTCTTCAAAAATTTGATAATAAAAATATGTTCAGAAATATGCATTTTTAAAGATAAATGGATGTAAATCTAGGGTAGGAAGGTATTGTCTTTCAAATATGCAAAATATCGTTAATTCCTAGTAGGAATTGCTTACTTTCACTCTCATTTTTAATAAACTATACAGGGTTAGAGCTATTTAGGGGAGGACTACAGGATATCGAAAATCGTTAGAAATACAGGGTAGCTTAAATTACAAAAAAGTTGCGTTATTTAAGGATGAGTGGGTTGGTGTAAACAGTTCCGAAATATTTCTGATAGTTCCTGAGATATCTTGAAAAAACTGATAATCAAGATTATCTTCTTTTCTTTATAACTCATTTATTTTTGGAGATAACTACACGAAATTCGGTTTGTAGTCATAATCCTAGCGATTATACTGGTGTATACTTTTTTGTAATTTAAGCTACCCTTTATTTTTAACGGTTTTTTATATTCCTATAGTACTCTAAATAGTTCTAACCCTGTATATCCATCGTTTGAGTGACTGACAATAGAGAGAACCATTCTAAAACCTATCTATAGATCAGATGGTAATTAGAATGATGAACACAAAAGCGGCCTTGAGCCATTTCCTTGAATATCCCTGTTTAAACCCAATTTTCAGATGTCTACTCGTCTAGGAGGAAACTCATAAAAACTTCCTTAATCACCTGGACAACAAAGCGTGAAGTCGAAGTGACGAATGTGAAATCGGCATTGCATGATCTTTATCAACTCTGTTGGGCACAGTTCCAATGGAATTCCAACCCATCTATTCGGTAATAGAAACAATAATACACCTGTGCACGACTGGAAGCTAATTGCGCTACCTCATGAGAGACAGAGCTTCCTCATGAATCCAATGTTATCTGATTGAATGAATCAATGTATATAGGATGCTTCTGCATTGTTAACAAGAATAAAGTAGTACCTATGGGTATGTTAGATGAAACCACCGTCATTGTGCAGTTCTTGTTTGTAGATTCTAATTGTATTGTATATGTTAGATATTTTTATATTTTAGAATAGTTTTTTTCTGTGATTTCCTTCTGAATAAGAAGATTAATGTAACTCACTTTGGTTATAAATGCTTTATTTGTTTCTCCTCATTGTTTGAATTATCTTCTTGCTCTTCCTTATAATTCTTAAGTTGTTTTTTTGGGTATCTTCATCATTTTTATCAGTTTGGAAAGTGCAAATTGGTAGTTTTCATGCAGGTTAGAGAAAAAACAGAGTTAATGAAGAATTTTCATGCAAATGTGGAAATATGTACATAAAGTTGCTTTTGTTACCAACCCTGCTAATGGAGTGGACATGATGGTCATATGATATCAGAAAAATGTAAATTACAATAAGAAGAAGTAATTATTTCTTACCAAAATCCGAGATGTTTCTGGAAGAAATCAGTCGATTTAAATTTCACTCAGAATCAGTTGAAATTTCAGGTTTTGCGAAAATTTGTTCGATTATTTCAAATCCATTTTATTTTTCTAGATGATGACATGAAAATCAAGAAAACAAACTTGCAGATATTATATTCATGAAGCTAGTTTTTCGCAAATCGTCTCAATCAAAAAATCGACTACTGATTGATTCTTTGAATTGACACGCCTTTGAAAATCTTAAAATTGATGATCTTATCAATAGGGAGCAACTTACAATTATTATATGTTAACTTACACCATTTAGATCAGTTGAAAGCAGGTATAACGAGAATCCTCATGCGGTAGATGTGCAAAGCTCAAATTTGGTTTCGAAAATAGATTTCCCCCTTCAGATTTATCCTGAGAATAAAATGATACTTAATTTCATAAGATATTATTGATATCAGTCTATTACTTGTTACGACCACCGGACACCATTATGTGAGAAGATTCATGAAATATTCAAGTTGCCTCTTCAGTATTCGTCAGATGTTTGTGAATATTAATTAACCTGTTGATCAAAAGTAGCGAAAACTGGATATAAATGACGTCTGGAAATGTGAACATAGATAAATCGTTCCCATTAGGTGGCATTAGTTAATAGGGACAGCATCACATTCAAAATTTCTCCTTGCCTATCCGAAAATTTCCACTTCCTTCCTTGTTTTAGGTCTTGCAATATTCGTCTATCTTCTATGAATATCATTAGTTTAGGTACGATTTTTAGAAATCTGACGGTCATATTTATAGTACCTGCACCCAATAAAACCTATAATTGCAAACAACTTATGAGTTGAAGAAAGGTCATATTCCAATCTCTTCTTCACAAATAGATAGATGTAGAATTTAAGGGCGACCTTATAGACTTTTGATATTGAATAGAATAGTGAGAGCTGAACATCAGTACCTATTTTTAATCCTCATCAGAACTGTCCTTATGGAGGTAGTGCATTCCCTATACTCTTTTAGGATTAAAAATGTTTCATAACCTTACGCGGAAGTAGCATTTATGACCAATGCCTTGATAAAAAAACAGACAGGACAAGTTCTAATGAAATGACCTTTCATAGGTATACCGTGATGAGATATTCAAACGTTTACTATTCGTCTAAATTCATGCATTAGTAATGGAGTAAGAGTTTTTTATTTGGGATTCGTAGAATTGTATGTGCCAGGATAGAAGAATGTTAGCTATAAACTATAAAACTGCTTCGAAGTGTGTTTCTTTCCGCGAAAGATGATTGAAGACCATTTCGAGATATTCTAAATATTTTTTATAGGTCCAATTAAGCGCCAATCTGCAGCCGATGAAAGTATGTGGAAGATCTAGTGTTCAATTAGGTTCAGTGATGATTGATTTATCCACCATAAATAATGTCCATTTTGCGTTTTCAACCTTGCAGTGTCCGAGGAACTAAGCAGATTAACTAATGAAGTTATGACTCATAGGACATATAGAAAGATTTATTGAAGAATGGGAGATCGAATTTATGACTGAAATATTTTTCGACCTCTTCAGTGGGAAATTTTTCAAAAACGAACCATTGGATGGAATAATGGTTTCAACATCATCTTAGACGAAACGCTCACCGTCACAATTGTTCACTGTATATCGCTTCGAATTTCATAGAAAAAACTTGTTTTTTACTGTGTTGAATATGTGAGTTTTGACAAGGTGATTCATTGGTAAATGAAAATAAGTAAAGTAGTGAAAAATATTTGAAAACGTCCAAGTGAAACATTTAACTACTCCCGCTATAATCTCCAGACCAAAGATTATAGAGTAGAAAGATAGGAAACGAAGCGACTACAGTGATGTGAGCGCCATCTGTGTTTCGAAAGTGTTTTCAAAGCCCTACGTCTGGTAAAAATATTAATTCGATGGACATTTTCAGAACATATGAAATTTTGTAAGATGTCAGATGGCCATTTTGATCAAAGAGGTTTTGAATGTTTTGATTATCGTACCGCCTTTTGTTTATCAAGCTCGTTCTAGTAGCTGATTATTGAAATTTTTGTCCAATTTCTTGGTGAAAACCTCAGTGGATAAAATTTTCAGAGCATAAAGGCCTGTAAACACTACTGACTACACTATGTGCAAAGTCGAGAAGAACATAATTTTTTTGCAAGTCGATTCATCCACCTAAATTTTTGTATGCAGGAAACATCCTTTGCATGAAGGGCCTATTTAGGGGAAATTATGACCTTTTATACGCCCATTCAAAGATTCTTAATTTCTACGCCTTGAATTCAGTAATGCAATAGTTATTTTCCTATCAAGTGCGGAAAGTGATACTTGCCCGCACGAAACTGCCGTTGCCCGAACGATGCGAAGCAGAGTTCGGGTAAGCAGTTGAGTGCGGGCAAGACACTTTCCGCAAGAGTTAGGAACAATATTTTTTCTACAAGCGCTTGAAATATATAAATATATCAATTGCACGATACAGATCATATCTCATTTGATTAATTCATATAAAATGACAGACGTAATTCTGCATGTCGTTACCATGGGTTACTCATCGTTGACGTTCGGTGCATAGAGACATGATAGAATTTAATTTATTCTATAAGATTTGCGTGCGGGAAAACCCCCTGCTAATCCATTCCCGCACGCAAATGCGTGTGGGAAAGAAATAGCAGGCGTTTTTCCCGCACGTTTTGGAAAAGTGACTCTTTGCAACTTGAAATGCGTGCGGGAAAAAGGTTGAACGCGCACGCTTGTAGAAAAAGATTTTACCGATTTTGTTTTGAGCATCGAGTGACTGTCAAATTGTTGTTTGGAAAGTCAAAGTTTTATGAAACCTGCTGTGAGTATTTTGTTCATTCATTAATCAATTTATATATTGTGTCATTAAGAGACCATATCATAAAGAAATTATAAAGAAACTATACTGACGGGCTAACATACAGGTCATATATTATACCTCTGTAAGGTTTTTTTCATTGCGGTTCCGAAAATTCTGTAAATAATATGTTGAATAACTGAAATGTGTATGCTATGATGGTATATTGAATATTGGTTTATATTGATTTCTGATAGAAATTGTGCAAATTCCACTAAGTTTTTAGTATCGAAAGAACGTATTGCGCAGAAATAACATCTTTGACGTATAACAGATCCCAAGAGTTGTCCTGGTCAAAGCACTATTCGTTGTCAATAATCTCAAATTTTTAAATGTTTATAAATTGCAAATAAAAATATAGCACATCCAACACAGTATTACATTGATATCGATTTATTTCAAACAATGTTTAGATGAAAACTAACATCCTAGTCACAAAACAAAACCATACTTTTGTTTTGTCGCTCAGGATGTTTGTTTTCTGGTCTCAACAAAGTCAATATTGAAATCCAATACAAGGAATAGAATTCGAATTTCGCGCCCCTCAATTATTAAACAGAAAACTGTTATTAAACAGTTTGTATGTATTGACAATACGTTTTCCGCGCCATCTCATTGTCAAATGTATTTTCACTGGCCAAAATATAGTCGGTTTTTAGTACTAGAGATATGAGGGCGTTTCCTATCTTTCTACTCTAGACATTGAGAGTCTTCTGATTGAGACGACTCAAAGCAACAAAACGAGAAAATATGTGATATATTGAGATGCTCATTTTGAAACCAAGAGCAGCTAAATAAGAGGCCAAGTTAACCTGTACCTTCAAATAATGACATTTCGCTATTTATAGTACCCATGTGTAGCTTTAAAAGTACCCATAAAAACATAAATGTAAATACTTTTATGGAAAGTACTCAAAACAAATAAAAGTAGTTTCAGAAAATTATATTTCACTATAAAAAATCACCACTGAAATCCTTGCTCAATTGTTGAACAGAATTATAAATCTGTTCGATAACTGGGGGATGGCGTCAGCCATAATTTCGATGAAAGTCTCCCAAGAACCCTCTGACTATCAATTACAAGAGCTTAAAGCCCCGTTGGAGCTTTACATATATACCGGAACAGATACGGATACATAATCTGTCAGTGCGACTCATTAGTCATCCGTTGTTTACTGAAAGAAGGTGCTGAATGACATAAATGAAGTCGCAGCTAGGAAAACATCTGTAGGAACCTTTGAAGATATATCTTTTTTCACCGATAGCGCCGATTATGGGGTGTTCCCGATTGCACTGAGTGATTTACCAGATTCCGTCAATTTTTCGAGCCTGCTTAGGGATTAAGTCATATTTTCGAAGTACCTAATCTCCAAATGGCTGTCTAATAGGTTCGGTGAAGTTGTGGCTCATACAAGATGGGCCTGTTCCGATATTGCTGTTAGTACTGGCCCGCAATCGAATAACAATAGAACTCGAACGACTGGGCCAATAGGCATCGTTTCTGAAATACTGACAGTACTATTCAGGAATATCGGAACAGACGGATTGACTGGCAAATGTAATTTTCAATATATGTATAGTATTTTTCACGGGCTATCCAAATATTCTATCGGAAAAACTATCAAAAATGGACATTAAAAGTTATTGAAAAAAAAAAGGTTTTCCATAAAAAATAATTTCAGAAAACACTGGTTTCCAAAATTCGATGCTATAGTGACTTTATTTTATCTTTGCAATTGGAAAATGGAAAGTTGTTAGAGATAAACGTTTCCCAAAAAAAACTATTTTTTCAAATTTTAATGATGTACATTTTGTACATATTATGTTACCTCTTGATTTTCGTAAAATTTGTAATTATACTTTTAGCACAGTAGATACAACCGAAGTGTCCTCAATGATTTCATTTACATTATTCAAGTTATTCTTTGCTATTCATTTCGTACAACTCGTGTTATACCCACATAACTTCCACTTTTTGTAGGATATAAAAAGCTTATAATAAAGGCTACAGAATGATGATAAAAACCTTGTAACAAATGATCGAAACGTGAAATAATGCAAATATCAGCAAAAACTTTCTTAATTTCTTGCGAAATATCTTCTGCGGCATCCGAATTTTATTTCGGCTTTACACAAATGACCTATCGATTTCGATGGATAACAACCGAATCAATTAAGGAAATTGGTCTGACTGTTCAATATTCAAATCGCTGGTAGGTAAAGACATTTGTCTTAAGGACTGTGAACCATTAGTTAGTAACAGCTTATAAATTATCTGATTGAATATAAATGTTACCAATTATTTTTCCGTGGAATTAAATGCCTCGAAAAATTTCCATAAATTCTCCAGTACACCTAAATGCGAAAAGGGATAATTTTTTGTACCTCAATGCAGGCAATGCAAAGTATTTTATACATACCGAACGAATATACAGGCTGTTTTCAAAGTTGGGGATTTTTTTAGCAGAAGTCATCAAAATAAGTCATTTCATCACAAATTGTCTATACAACATATTCAAGATGGCTGCGCTACAACCCCTGGAAGTAAGATTTAGAACTAATATTCTTTTTTCTGTTTTCACACTAAGTATTTTTCCCATTGCTTTGCGGTAATTCAGATAACAAATGATCTAGGGTCGTATTAGGATCTGTTTCAGTGATCATTTTTAATTAATTTTTTTCAACGTTGTCTTTTTGAAAGTTTTGGTAAGGTGATTTTTGATGAAACGCTTTATTTTAACCAGTTCTACCTTCAGCTAAAAAACAGCCTCAACTTTGAATATACCCTGTACAAGTTTCATTTATAGTGTATTGAATTCGGTTGATGTTAAAAGTTTCCTTATTTTTTCTATCTATTTCATGCACTTAAATTTCTTCTAGTGATTTTTTTGATTAACGAATAAATGAAAGCTTTCCTATTTGAAAGCAACGCATCGTATCCATATGAGTGTTTTCATTCATTAATACGAGGTGAAACATGATCTACCTGTAAATGATCAGCTGCCGTATAAGAACTTATCATGATATCTAATTATCTGCTGACAGTGCGGAGACATTGGCGGAATCGACACATTTTTACTGTTAATTAATTCGCATTTGCATTTTAATAATCTCGTTTTTAAAACAAATCGTTTATTTTTCTGGTTGGTCAACTCGATAATAAGGATGGATCGCTCATATAACCGAAGGAAAACGTCTATGAAATTCTGTAATACTTTGGAAGCGTCATCAATCAGAAGAATTATCAAGGCCCCATACTGTGTTTCCACACATCAAGGTAACATATTCCAAGCAGAATGACTGTTTGCCAAAAAATCAACACAAAATACAAAGTGACTAGTAAAGGTTTTTTTTTATTTTATAATAATTTCAACCAATTCTCCTGTTCTCAAGCATATTCTTCTACATCACCTATATTTCTAAGACGGAAAAATATGTTCAAGTCCTATCCTAAGAAGTATTTGAACCTGAGTTGAGGCCATACTTTATTCAAAATGTGTCAAAGAAAAAGAAGATAAGCCAAGGCATCCGACATGGAAAAAATAATCTCCTTATATTGGTCACAGAAAGATCATATGCAACTCGATAAATCTAAGAGCCAATAGAAATCCTGTACAACTCACTGCAAATATTCATACATATTTATGCTATTGACATAACTCCATCCTCGTAATGTCTGCCTAGTACATAAATCAATACAATTTCTAACGAGTTTTCTGTACTTGCAACAACTAGGATCGAAACAGAACACAAGCAGCATACCCTTGAATTGAATTTCATCAGGTAGCAATCATGCCAATCTTTCATGAATTTGTGACACATTCTTGAAGGTAGAATGTAGCATTCTCAAAATTTCTCCATAAAGTATTGGTCATGACTCCTTATGTAGTAGGTTACTTGTGTGTGTAGTCTGCGAAGCAACAGCTCATGAGGATTGATGATGTGTTGTCCGATGTCTACTCGGTTGTCTCATTGGCAGTCATACTACCAGTCAACCGAGTAGTCAACTTAGGATGGAGTCGCCAAAACCATACCAGTCTGTGAAATGTGAATCGTCCTTTTTCTTTATTTGAAAGTGGGCAAATGCTAAACCTAAGTTCTCTTTTAATATTTTGTTAATTTTCATAGTTCATTCATAAACTGACAATCAGCAGTTTAAGTTTTACATTCTTACATGTCTAAAATGTCTACTGTACCATATATCTAAACGTGTATACTATGTTGTAAGGATATCTAAATTGGTAAGTATATTTTTCAATATTAATATTTTGGGGCTGTTAAAATTGAGTGAAGTGAAGAAATAATACCATTTATTAAAATAATAAAATTGGTTGTATGATTGGAAGGCCAACATCTCGGTTTGTTTAATTTCTAATTTATTCTTATTCCGACAGACCTTCACAAATCGTACCACTCTGGTGTCTTACAGTACTACATACCTACATATGTCATGAATTTATTGTTTGTATTGTAAATTTTCATTCGTTATATTTATAATTTCTTTCACCGTTTTTACTATGATTATAATTGTTGCTATATAATTAAAGCTTCAAAATAGTATCATGAGTGCAGAATACTCTATCGCCTTTCAAAATAGAAACAGTTAACCAAACAGTATTTCAACAAAAGTTGCTTATCAAAAGCTAATAAGGGTTGTTGCAAGCTGAATTCGTCATTATTAACCAACAAAAACTCAAAATGGTGAAAAACCTGCAAATTTCTTGATTTTTTTCGGTTGCCAAATTTCCCTGATTCTAATAAAGAAGAAGTATTCTGCTAGTGCCCCTCTAGATGTTTTCAATTATTTAAATCTATTTTTGTCTTCAGTAAATACTTATTATCAGGAAAAACAATTTAAACGGAAATAATTAAAATCTCTTGGTTATTTTTTCATCACTATTTTATGAAAATCAGTTGACATTGATTAGCTTCTTACATTTATTTCCAATTTTATACTAGATCATAGATATTGCATCATTGCATATTTTATTATAAGAATTGCCTACTTCTTTTTTATACTTCACTTGTTTGTATTATTAATTGAAAAGGTAAATTCAATCTAATAAAATATTATATACGATATTTTACAAAATCGAATTTTTTCTTATTTGGCATCTCACCAATTGGATGACTAGACGTCGTTCAAAAATGTTCTTATCAATAATTCTCCATGGGTGTCTCAGGCTCTAAGAACCACCGCACCTTGATAAAAATAGATATCAGAACAGCACCTAGGACGATAATCAATGTAGAATTCTTTCTTGACTCTATCGAGTTTATTTCAAGTGATGCAGAACAATCTTAGAGCAAGCTTTCAGATAGAATATTTTTCCATACCAGGAAATAAATCGACTTTATGGTATCGATAAAGAATGTCCATAAATCCTCATGTATCACAGCTGGTTTCGATTCCGCAACTGCCATTTCATTGGCGAAATCATCGAGGTGTGAATCTAAGCGGACAATAATCCTTTGCTTCTCGGTGTATACAGCTAATGTCTAATATTGGATTTTCTGGATCATTGATTCTGAAGAATCTTATAAGCTTCTACGGCGTTTTTAATTTTTGTTTTAGGTGCAAATTTTTTTTTTCTGTCGAATGTTAAATGTTGAGTGACCTTTACTTTAAAAAATGCCTAGGTACAGTAAGTCAGACAAAAATTAATTTTCTCATAGTCATAAACAGTTATAAGGCTTGAATGATATAAAATAAAGAAAACACTGATATCTATTGAAATTCAATCTGCATGTTCTGAAATTCAGAGACTGGGAGTGAAAATCCTAGTGAAGACAATATTCTGAACATACAACATATCTAAGTCGGAGTACATATTGAGAAAAAGAAACAATTTACAAAATAATGGTTTGAGCGAAACATTCCAAATTTCGAATAGGTATTTACAATTTACGATAGATTCTTCCATGCAGGATGACTTAAATTACAAGAAAATGCTCTTGACGAAATTAATCTTCAGGATTCGATATCGTCAATAATTCGTAAAATGAAAATAAATTGTCAACATAAGAAGCGAATGGTTATGGAACTGAGCCAGCACAGTCTAGCACGTTTCATATCTGAAATAATTCGTTGTTTAATCTTCACCGATTGTTGTGTTATCACACCATTGGCTTTGATTTATAGCGAACAGGTTCAATTGAACGTTAAGCGGTATTTTGATAAGGAAATTCTTCAAATATCAAAGAGACCCGTCGAAATGGCTTTTTCCGAAATGATCTTGTCTGAATAACTTTTTTCTGTCGGAAATTCCTCTATTATAATCACTAACTGCAAAAATTAGTAACCGAAGCAACTATTGAAATTCTAAATCCTACTAAACACAAAAAAGAAGAAGAATTATTAGTGAAAAACTATTGATTTCTATTGATGAATGGTAAATTCATAATGCCATTATAAATAAGTTCCAATGAGCTGTAGATTTAACGGCAAACTGTTTCAAAGGGTTGAAGTTCAAATAAATCAATAATTTGAACTTTATCATTTAAAAGTTATAAAATATGCCACGATGGGAATATGAAATTCTACTTTAAATTCTAGGTATAAGCGAATAAGAACACGAGATGTACTTATAAGATCTGAAATAAATTTGACAGCTAATCAACGTCGATCGATCTGCATAAAACATTGAAAAAATAAAAAATATCTACATTATATAAATTTAAAATTCTTCCTCTTATTTTCGTTTTCCGAATTAGTGTTGACTTTGACTGGGCCAAATGAAATTCTATAATTGGTAATGATTCATTTTCCTTGTTTTCCCCGTGTTATACCAGGTATAAATGAAAAATTTCAAAAAACTTTAAGGGATGATTCCTTGTCGAAAAACAGTGAGGGTTTTTCATGTAATTCTTTTTTGAGTAGCCCCTGCTTAGATACTGCTTCTTAAAGATGGCACCTGAAAAGCAATTTTGATTTTGTTTTTAAAAACTGACTGAAATGAAATTGAGCAGACATTCTATGTGAGTTATGGGAGCAGGAAGGCAAATTTTTGATGTTGTTTCCCTATTCATAGTATATCTGCCTTTGAAAAATTAATTTTTGATGGCTTGATTTATTACGAAAAATTAAAAAAAAAAAGTTCTGTCAAATGATCTGGTTTCTTGAAAAAAATTTAAAAATTCTTTTCAGGTGCCAACTTTCGGAGGCTGTATATAAGCAGAGGCTGCTTAAGAAATTCACATGAAAGACCCATGTTATTTTTTGACAAAGAATCACTCACCCCTAAAATTTTTTCGCAACTTTTCATTTACACCCTGTATAGAGAAAGTGAGCATGTCCAAACGGAAAATAATGCTCGAAAATGAGAATGAGGAAAATGAGAGTGAATATATACTATTTTTTCTTGCTTCAAATTCTTCGCGAAAATTTCTGCTCAAATAAAAAAACGCCATAATCATTTATGACGCCAGATTGCGCTGAAACAGAACACAATTCCTGATGTCTTTTATATCAATATCTCAATTCTTTCAAACTTCACTACTAATAATAATCTGGTAATCTCACTGTTAATGTTACACTTACATACTTTGAATCGCTATATCAGGTTTATCTTTTTTCAGGTCAAATTCTATTTTACAAATAGAATTTTACCACAAAGTTGTAAATGGAAAAAAATAATGAAGAATTCAGATATGTATTCCGTTTATTCGTGCAGTACTTTAAGAGCTTGGTTGATCACTTAGACAACTTAGACAACTTTCTTTTGTCTAAGGTTGATCATCTATCGAGTCGGCAATAAAGAGACCTGAGATATAGGCAATAACCCTCTAGCTAGATCATGCTGATAGTAAATGTCCTACAGGAAGTGGCCTACTGATTGTACTTATTGCCGTTTTTCCGAAATTGTAATTTCATCCATTTTGAGTGGACTATATTTCAAATAATCTTAATAATCTTGTCAAAAGTCATAGACCCTCGTCACATAAACTACTTTCTGGGTTTGAGCTTATAGCTAAAGGCTAATTCTTGAATTCCATCAAAAACTATTCCATTCACAATTAATAACTGGTTCGAAAAGTCATAAAAACAAATGAAGCACTAGTCACATTTTCATTCTGAACATATGAACTCAATAAAAACAAAAAAAATAGGAAGAAGAGGCTAACCAAAAATCTGTGAAATTTTGTTGTTTGAAGCTTCTGCAACAAAAGCTGTTTCAATAAACAAACGTTAAAATGATTATTTTTGCAACATCTTTCAGGAATGACAAAATATTGAAAAAACTTTAAATTCCATTTATTCATGCGTTCCTATTGATTGGATATCCTATGCGTAATATTTGTTCGAATTTTTACTCGATTCCAAGGAAGTTGGACTCAAAAAGATCTACTGATCGTCCTTAATGCGTAGTCGCATCTTAATCTGGGTTACTAGAGCGAGTTTTTTTGCTTGTGCGAAAAAGACTGAGGGTTGAGCTTAAATAATTGACATTTTCATTCCCTAATTCTTAGTCTAAGAAAAACAGTTAATTAGGCGAAACAAACAGCGGGGCGTCACTTTTTTGCGCCAATGCCCAAGTACCCCATCTTGACTCTGAACGAAGTGTGGGCGATGAACTTTTTCTCATAAAATCGGCCCGATCCAGAAGACCGTTCACGAAAATAAGAAAACGTAAACAGCCAAAGATCCAATTAAGATATTTACAATCAATGCCTGACTCAATAAATAACGCTGTTTAGCTTACCGGTAGGGTGGAAGTTCCTCCTGAGGTGTATACAAATCTTCGGAAGACGAACTACAGATGCAATCGCGCTGGTAACTTTTCTAAACACTTATATATTTAGGTCGCACTACTTCATCACACCAATATCCACTTCAAATGATTTAATGCACCTGAATAAATCCGTGAAGCACTCTGAAAATCCTGAAATTCCTCGTCGAAAGTTCGGCGTCGAGTTTATGTTACTGCGGGTGTTCTGGGGTTACTCCGCCGGGGTTTTCGCGGATGAACTGTCACTTCCCTTCACGCTTACATTGGCACAGATAACACGAACTGACTTAAGTCGCGGTTATTGAATTAAATCGACACTCGCGAACTGAAGACAACAGGCTCGCATCCTAGCAAGTACGGGGCCTAGGAGCTCCTTACGTAGCGAGACGGTGTGGGCAACTGGCGGTTCTATAAAATGCAACACTTGGTAGCACCACACTCTGTAAGCTCAAGTTGTGCCAGTCTTACGGCAAGCTCAACGAGCCACCCACGTGTGTCTTTTCGATTTTCATACTCGAAAATGATCGAAATTATCAGATTATCGATGTTTTTGAACCCGCTCCGGTACTTGTGTCCAATCCGGGGCAGAAGGGACGTGACCGGAGTGATAATAACGCGGAATTCGCCGTGGAGTCCGGTCTACTCCGGAGGAACGCTGGATGCTCTGTTTTGGTCTCGAATAAGTTTTTTGATCGGTATTCAGCGTTCGTATTGAGGTTTTCACTTTTCAATGCAATCGGAAAAGTGATTTACACCGATTGAGCCTTGATATGATAAGTAGGATGATGAATAATGAAATAAGTGTACTGTCACGAAAAACATCAATAACGAAATATTCATTTTCGGAATTTCTATCTTGGGTATTCAACTATCGTAGTAGAAATCTTCCTTTTATAATGACCATAACCTGGGCATTTCATCACAAAATAACCTGAAGACAATATACAGGGTGTCTGTAAAGAAATGCTAAGGACTTAGGGAGAAGATTCCTCGATGAAAATAAGCAGGGGTAGTTCCTATAAATTTTTTTCGAAATCGACCTCCTTTTCAAGATATAGCCTTTGGAAGGCGATGACGTGTTGAGAGTTTTCAATTTTTTTACGGGTTCTAAAAATTACTGAGTCATAAAACATAATATGAAGCACTAAGTAGATGTTACTCACACAATTTTTTCAGATCTCACAACTTTATTATAAGGAGTTGAAAATAACAACCCCTTATGATTTTCCTTCAAAAATTGTTTTCGTGGGATAGATTTTCGAAAAATGAAATTCCCTCATGGTTTCCCGATCAATTTTGGAGAAAAAAAGGCTTCTGCAAAATTTCGAAATAGTCGATACTTTTCTCGGAATAAATAAAAACTTACAAGCAGTTTTGATCACTGTTCATTCCATTTCATCGCATAAGTGTTTCATAGAATGATCACCTCCCGCTAAAATACATGCATCAACTCTCTGCCTCATAGACCTTCGTATACTGCTTGTAACTTTTTATTTATTCTGAGAAAAGTATCGACTGTATCGAAATTTTGCAAGAGCCTTTTTTCCTTCAGAATTGAAAGGAAAACCATAAGAGAATTTTATTTTTCGAAAATCTATCCCACGAAATCAATTTTCGAAGGAAAACCATAAGGGGTTGTTATTTTCAACTGTTAATAACAAAGTTTTGAGATCTAAGAAAATTGTGTAACATCTCCTTTGTGCTTCATATTATGTATAGATGTATAACTCAGTGTTTTCCAGAACCCGTAAAAAAAATTAAGAATTGTCAATTCGTCATCGCCTTCCAAAGGCTGTATCTTAAAAGGGAGGTCGATTTCGAAAAAAATTTATAGGAACTATCCCTGCTTATTTTCATCAAGGAATCATCTCCCTAAGTCCTTCGCATTTGTTTACAGACACCCTGTATACTTCTCCACAGAAGTTAAGGAAGTTTAAAAATTTTGTGACCGTCTCAGAAGTACACCAAATGTTCATTTATGAGAAATCAAATATTTACCCTCTTATATCTTAATGGTTTTTCTGTTCTTCCTTCGATAACTTTTTCAGTTTCAGGCAAGCTCTAAAAATTTTTGGATCTATTTTTTAACATTGTTACAATCAACCTTGTTTCAAAATCTGTAGATTCGTTTTGCAATAAAGCCTCGACGTAGACGGATGAAGCCAATTGGGCTTTCAAGTTAGTGAAAGCGTAGGTTCCATGCTCATCCACCTTACACTAATATCGAAAAACGTGACCAGAAGAACCAAAAAGTGGACGCACACCTCCACAACATCGGTCCCTGACTATGTCTCCCCTACCCTTAGAGAGCCTTTGAGTACCTAGTGGTCGAATCAAGCAACAAGCAACAAGCTTCTGGTGTTTTGGTTTCGACTGAAACATCTACATTCTCGACGATTTTTCAAGAGGATTCCACTAAGTCAAAATCATATGCGACTTTGATTGCTATGGGCCAATGAGCAAGTGAATTGGAACGATCAATGTAGGTCTATATTGTTCACAGATCAGTCGAGGTATGGACGGTACAACCAGACAAAGGTGCTACTGTTCGTAGAGGCATTTGTTTCAATGGACGTACAGAATTATTGGTGCTTGTTGTTACCATGAATGCGTAGATTTACGTAGAGAAAATCATTGACAGTATCATTCCTTTCTTTCATGCTGCTATTGGGCCAAATTTCTCATTTTTGACCATAAATCGCCATCCCATCATGAATGGTCGATGAAGCTCTGGAAATTCATGGTATTCGCATTTGGCATTACCTTCTCGGTCGCCAAACCTCAATCCTATTGAACCACAGATTACAGAGTAGAATTGAGTTGCTTTTAAAACGTTTGGTTCGGCTACAAGAGCTTTGGATTCTCATCAACCACCTCCACATACACTTCAAGATCTCATACGAGGTATACCACAACACTGAAGAGAAATTAATCTAATAATTTGATCGAAAGTATGCAAAAGCTTTGTCACGCTGTGGTTGATGTTCGAGAATGTCATACTCTTCACTAGACTTTTGAACTCATTTTGCACTACAGCTACTGAAAATAAATTTCCAACTAGAACTGTGGAGCTTGGAAGAAATGGACAAAATAATGAGTTTGATAACTGGGAAAACATTTAGATTTCTCATAATTAAAGAATTAAATTAATAAAATTAATTAATTGAACTCTTGAAACAGCCTCAAACTATCTGAACTTCCTCAACTTTTGTGAGGTAGTATAATTAGTCATATTTTGTCCTCATATCATCTTTACTTACGTTGAATGCTAACATTGACCAAAACAAAATTCACATCCCCAGCCAGCGTGATGTTGACAATGTGAATTTTTTCTGAAAAGTCAACCATTATCCTCTACTTGCTGACAGTATGCTATTATCGGAAGTAAATGTTACATGTCGTGTTCACATAGTTCTTTTTTCCACTGCTACTATAAATCATCCATTCATCGTCGTTTCAGGATAAATTTAAGGTTTAAGTCGCTTTTATATTGCCTAAATTCAAACTGTTGTGCATTACTTTTAATAATCACTAGGATATAATTTTCTTCCACCTGAGAATTGGAGATTAACAAATAAAGAAAATGCATTCATATTTCCAGTATCAACCAATGCAGAAAATTAGACTCGTCTGTTGAAGATCTTCACATATTTCTTAATAGAAAACTCTTCCAGGGGCGTATGATCGATAACACTGAATGAAACATTTTAAAATATTCGAAAACGTCGAGTCTATTCACGTAATCCTAATTGTATTCAAATTCAATGAGTATGATTTTGTAGTTCAACTCATCTCAGGTATACCAAACCAAACCTATCCTTTTTATCATGAACACAGACAGAATTCCAGAAAACCCAGAAAAATCTTTTCAATGGAAATCAATGCTCAAATGATGGAATGTTCAAGGTCGAATTTCCGTTCTTGTTTTATTATAGTGATTGCTTTTAATTAATTATGCACCGTTGATACCCATCGTTTAAGAAAAGTCATGTTTTGTCGAGAAGTTGATTTACGTTGATAGCCAGAATTCGAAGAAGATTTTATGGGATAAAATTCCACAGCAATATTGGTTCAGTAAAAAAAGGAATTTCTTTTCCAGGAAGCATTATACTATTGGGAACCAGCCAAATTAAAAGCAGATTCAAGGCAGAGTTATTATAAACAAAAAACAAATTGGATATGCGTTTTTAAGACAGCCAATAAAAGCATAACGACCCATTGAGGTATATTAAATACACAAAACTGTGGATTCCGATGCGCTTTTTCAACCAAATGGAAAACATTGCATAATGTCTTGTATCATTATCTAATCTTAGATTCTATTCGATAAAAATAGTAATAGGAAGAAAAAATTGCATATTAGAATTCTTATTTGCTGGTTTCTCTCAGAATGCGTGAATAGTCACACAGAAGTGAATAAACGAACAGGTATCATGATCTCATTATCCCATAAAATAAATCTATATTATGGAGTTGAAACATGACTTTCAAAATGGACACACCGAAATAAATGAACATGTTTTAATTATTCTATTCCATTTTTACTGGTTAAATTGAGAGTTATGGCGAATAAATACCACCAATTGGCTATTAAAGTAAATACTCCATCGATGTAGGTGAGACCCTATTATTGAGATAAAATTTTCGTTTAATGGTCCATCAATAAAACTGCAATAACAGTTCATAATCATTTATATACCGGGTTGTGTTGTCAGGATATCTGCAAAGAAACGTTGCATGCATGAAATTCAGCGAGAAATAATTCACAATCTATTTTAAATGCCATCAGATTTTCTGAAGTTTTCCTGTTGTTTTTGTTATTCAGAAAATCGGATGAAAAACATCAGCACTAGTCATTGTTTTACTGATTGATTTTGTGCTAACATCAAAAATGCCATTGATATGTTATTTAAAAACTGTTGATCATTTATTCTGTTATATTATGGAAGTGCACTTTTTTAGGTGACCTATTTTTTTCGAAATGAATAACGCTACCAACATTTTTGTTGTTATAATATAAATAAATAAAAAAGTTTCTTTCAAAAAAAATTATAGGGTTGGCTTTTTCTAACCCTTACAATTATAGGGGAACACCGCCAAAAAATTTTTGATTACTTTCTCGCTTCCATACAACGTTTGCCCATTTTATGTCTGTCAGTTTTCTGGTTTCTAAGAAAAGAAAATTACCTATCAGGTACCATAGTAGGAAGCTGTATCTAAGCATCTGCTCAAAAAACATTTATATAAGAAAGACCCACACTATTTTTTAACGAGAAATTAGTTCGCAACTATTCATTTACCCCCTGTATACAGGGTGAGCCTTTGACTCGTACAAATATCTTAGCACTAGATTCTCTTGAGGTCAGAAGAAATACTTTTTCAGATATCGATTGAAATTCATTCTGGGGGGATTTTGCATTTCCTGAAACGTTTTAGGGTTTTCACTCCCAATCTCTGGAACAGAAATCAATTAAAAAATTGAATTTACGCAGGAGCAAATCGTTTATTTCAATTTTTTAATTGATTTTTGTTCCAGAGATTGGAAGTGAAAACCCTAAAAAGTTTCAGGAAATACGATGTTCCTTTATAAACTTGAAACAGATTATACGATTCTCACAAAATGAGCTATTAAACCACGACACGTGTTTCGCTATCACAATAGAATCTTCAGGTGGGTTCACCCACACAAGATCATGATATCACCCACGTCTTCCAGTTTTCTCATTATGATTATTACTTACCTATATGAAAATACCAAAAATTTTAAAAACCCTGTGAAATTCGAAAAATTGGGTGATTGGACCAAGTGGAACAATTTTTGAAAGATCCACAGATGTCTAGTGTCAAAGATTAGATAGGATAGGCTAGTTATTCTGAATGTAATTTTATTTTTCCAGGGGTGGTACATTATGAAAACTTAAAATGACTATATATCTTTTTATCAGGGCCGAATCGGAAAAAATGTTATGGGAAAAAAGTGTTCCTTTTGACCTCAAGAATCTACTGTTGAAATATTTGCATGAGTCAAAGACTCGCCCTGTATATTATTAATGGTCATGGATGCTGGCCTTACGTAAGTTGAATATAAATTTACAAATCTTACTTATAATATGAAATCCAATAAGATGGGTAGGTATATAAAACCCTCGATAAAACCTTTGCAGCAATATTATATTCCCTGAAAACACCACTTCAAAAATCATATCATTATTATTATATTCGCAAATTTGCAAACTCAACAATGATATTACAAATTTGTCATTCATTTTCGTTTGATTTTTGCACGCATCAATGTGAGCACACAGTACTCATCTGAATATCCTCAAAAAATATGAAAAATATGAAGAATTTGGGTAAATAATGAAATTTAAAAGAATCTTACACATATGAAAGATATTCCAAGAGCACTAGGCTAGGATTCGTCAATTATAAATAAAAATACTACTGCTGTTTTTTGCAAAACTTTTTATCTTCTCAATTGTCATTGCGTAAGTGACGAAACATATCTCCTTGTAATTTTGTATTCAAACCATAACAAATTTTAAAAAAAATTCACAAACTTTTCAAAAGTCCCATTGAAATAAAACTTCACAAAACTGGAAAATTGAGAATAATTTCTGATTTGTCGGGGTGAAGATCCACATCTCCTATTGATACCTAATAATGAAAATTATAGTTTAGTCATGAGCTGCAACATCTTTGGAAAATGTTGAAAAATGTCCTTCTTCGCCATTCTCAACTCCAACAAAGCCAACGTCAAAAATAAATATTTAGTTTCGATAATATTTCAGTAACCGTGAAATTCGACAGTAGTATTTACTGGACCGGGCAATCTGATAAAATCGCATCCTCGCTGGAAGCCAGTTTGCAGAAATTCCGAGTCAATTCGGGCCGCAACGTATAATCGATGGTAATTTTAGGGTGACTGATTCGAATTTGCAACCGAAGAGGAGGTTCCGCTTATTATACTTTATCCCTTTTTTTATCCAATATCGTTGTTACCTCTTTCTCGAATTAACACTTTTCAGATACAAGATAAGCCTGAAATGCGACGGATTTATTGCTGAATCGATTAAAGATCATTGTATTCCGAATTCCAATGTGAATGATTCAGGTGAATCGGCTCTGGGTCAGATGAATTTTACATTTTGATATGTGAGAAGGAAAGAAGGAACGGAATGAATGGATTAAAGATTGAATGGAGGACTTGACAAGAAACATTGACAGTTTGTTGTCTCAAACGTGGAACGGAGGTCATTTCGAGGAGAAGAAATTCGAAAAATATATCAATCAAAAAAAAAGCCAACAAAAGAGCGGTTCCGTTGAAAACTATGGCCAACTTGTAGAGAAGACATTCTACGCAATTTAAGTATTACATGTGCATATAGTTGGGGAGCCCAAGAGGGAAATTCGGGATTTACTCGAGCTTGTCAGATTAATATAAGGGGACATACCTTGGACCCTGTAGTGTACCTCTACCAAAAAATAAATCTTTTTATAGGGGGAATTGTCTAGGACAGCCTGTCAGAATAGTAAAAAAAACGATCATTGTACATACTCGAGCATGTCAGATTGAGATATATGGGGTGATTTACATGTTGAAAAGTACATATTCTCTTGATCTGACAATTTAAGCGTGACGAAAATGTGTGGAAGGGCGCCAAACTCGCAAAAAAATGTCACGTGTGTACATTCTGGAGCGCGGTGGCTTTTTTCCTTATTTCGAAGCTAATGATTCAGGAATAACGGAAAAAATATAATCTGACAGTTTCAGCAAGCTGAAACAATAAAAATTGTCCATAATGTCACAAAAATTAGTTTTTGCCTGAATTATCTCCACTTCTGAGCTTCACATTGTTTTCGCATTCATTATAAAAGTTGTAGAACATAACATTTTCTACAAATCTTGTTCGAAGCAATTTTTTCTTCGTTTGAACGTTTTTGAGATATATGGATATGAATCTACATTAGACTCAGTTTCTACATTGACCTTGTCCTTTCGCATATGTGGCTATGCTCCTCGCCCTTATCGCCCTCTGATTCGAAAACATTTGAGAGTATGTAAAATTGCTGCAAACAAAAGTCATATAGAATTTTATTATCTACATTTTTTAAAATGAATACAGAAACGATTAGAGGTACCGGAAGGGAGATATTTTTAAAAAATGCCTTGTTATCATCTTCTAACTGTCAGATTAAGAAAACCCCCCTGATTAGTGTCAGATTAATGGGTCAACACGTCTGCAACACCGAGATTAACCATCTGTATGAAAATCTGACACGCTGGAGTATAGATATATCTACAAGTAACGATTTTTTTTTCAGTTTCAAAGGTAGGCTGTGACCTTGTGCATTGTCCGAATTGTCAGTCCCTTGAGAAGTAGCTTCCTTTTGGTCTTATTAACATATCCTCTGAAAATCTGACTCGCTCGAAAAAAAAATTTCTCACCATTTTCAACTCTTCCGCACGGCCAACCCCACCACACATACTGTAAGATTAACATGAATTTATTATCAGAGACCCGTAGGGCTCAAGTATATAGAGTCGTTCGGAAAGTCATTCGGTTTTTTTTTAGCGTAAATGAAACACGATTTTTTTAGAGTGTATTAATATTTTATTAAATTATGTATTCTCCATTTTGGCCCAATACCTTTTGCCATTTTTTGGGCAAGAGATTGATTCCAAGCTCATAAAACTTCTAATCTCTGCTGGCAAAAAACTGGTCCAGGTGATATGTGACGTCATGATTTGAAGTGAAGGTCTTTCCTTCCAAAAAATTTTACAGAGACCGAAACAAGTAATAGTCTGAAGGTGCCAAATATGGAGAATATGGTGGATGTGGTAGTACATCCCATTCAAGATTTAAAAGCTTGTATGCGGTCTCGCATTATCGTGGTGGAACACTACACCTTTTCTATTGATTAATTCTGGTCTTTTCTGTTTGAGGGAATCATTCAGTTTGTCCAGTTGACCACAGTACACTTCATAATCAATGGTGGTATTGTCCGGTAGAAACTCAAATAAAAAGATCCCCTTGAAATCCCGCCAAACAGATAGCATAACGAAAACACTGAACCACCAATATGTACCACCTGCAACCACAACCTTACCGTGAAACACATCCTAATAGATTGCCCCAGATTCGAAGAAGAGAGAAGAGCTGCAGCAATGGGGGACAACCTAAACGATATTCTGAACGTAGATCCTATTAGCGCAAGGCGATTGTTTCATTATTTGAATGCAATTAACGTTGTAAATGATATTTGAAATTTTTTTTTAACCAGTCAATTTTTTAATACGTAGTAGGAGATGCAAATGACCTAGAAGTCGAAGCATCTCAAATGCTTAGCATTGTTTTTTTCTGTAAATAAAAAATAAAAAAAAAAAAGATAGCATAACCTTTTTTTGGTGACATCGGCCTTTAAAGTGGTTTGGGCTAATTCTTCTTTTTTACTCCATGATCTTCGGAAATGACTTTCCGAAAAACCCAATACAATATCAGTCTGGCACGCTCGTGTATGTACACCTGGCAATTTTTTTTTACATCTTTGAAAACCTGCAGACGCTTTCCAACATAAAGATCCTCCAAACAGTAGAAACCATCTCCCTGAGAGCTATAACAAAAATGGGGCACCCTAGATACCCTCTTCATAATCCTTTCAACAGAACTATATGATTTTATTAAACCACGGCACGTGTTTCGCTATCACAGTAACATCTTCAGGTAGACTGAAGGTAAACTGAAAGTGGTTTAATTTACTCATATTAGTGAAAATCAGAATATTTCTGTTTCAATATCAATTGTGGATTTCCATCAAGTATAGGGCATATCAATTCAATACGAAAAAACAGGTAATTCACCCATTAACCTCCGAATGGTGGTGCTCCCCAGGAAATTCGCTCAGCAAATCCATAAAAGAGAAATTTTATGAGGATTTTGTGTGAACAGAGAACAGAAAGGATGCTAAGCAGAAAACTTTCACTTTATACCAAATGGAAAAAATACAGAAATTGTGATATAGCTTTTTCCATCATCTTAACTTATCGATTTTCAACTTGTTGCAGATACTAGGCACTATTAAGTGGTTATCAAGATACTATTATTTAATAATACTGGAGGACTTCGGTCTATGGTTAATTTTTTTTATTTTTGACCAAATGACTCAGAAGGAGATAAGCAATACCCATGCTCCATTCCAATTTAGTATAGTTTCTCCATTCATCATGAAATCAACTTTTGAAAAATTGATGAGGATTGTGATCTTCTTTTGTAATGACGAAGATAAGAAAGTTATTGATTAATTTCTCAGAATAATCGGGAGAAACTGGGATAAGTAGTATACAACCAATGAGCATAACTAATCGGAACAATACAATAATCGATAGTCAATCAATCAAGGAAAGAATGAATATCACATCCATTCCCGGTGAATTCTTCGTTAATATACCACCCATAAAAAATCCTTGGTCGATTTTATTCCTGTCCTTGTCTGCAATTTCAATCACGCGAAGAATTGAGTTTAATTCTCGTTTTTACGATAATGACGTTCTGAAGAGGACTCACAATGAACAATTGGGACATAAATCAAATTCTCAGTAAGGCTTTATGTTCCGTATAGGTTTCCTCGCGAAAGTTCTGTATAGATGTTTTCAAGTGAATCATCAATAACATACGAAGCAGTATATTCTATTTCGGACATGACTGAAGTTTCATGGAAATCGTTTTTTGTGCCTCCAGATTAATTCAATCAATTTGATGTTTCTTCATCATTATTAGTCATTGTGTGGTAGTTATGTTCAATCAAAACTGACCAACAAAAACAGGATATTAAAACGCTGCATGAAATTCAGTTTTAAGTGTCGACTGAAAAATTGATATGCTTTAGAGGTTAACTATCCAAGAGTCTCCGAAGAAAATTCAGAATAATCATTGAATATAAATAAAGATGATAATTATTAAGCTACCACTTTCCGTTAGTTTTTATATTTGCAACCAACAACGATAGCTGCCAGCTGCCATAAAGTATATCTAAGTACGTTGTCCATTAAATCACCTTAATTTGGAAATTCACAATTGAAATATCATTTAAAACTTGCGTTGAAGATGTGTTAACTATTTTCATTTTTATGGAGCAATTAGGTTATAGATTTGCTCTATTGAAATTTCAGTTTCCAAACCTGCTGTCCTGAAAAACGCCATAAAATTCATTAATTTGTCATAAGACAATGTTGGATACAGAAAAGGATGTTTTTTTTCAGGCGATAAGAGATAAACTGTAGCTGACGCTAATCTCTCTTATTTCTGATTAGATTTTTGTTACTCCAATAGATTTTCGTTGTTAGATGTTAGATTTTCAATCAGGTATTTAAGACAGGCTTAATATTTACTCATAATTATTTCAGTTGCTATGGTATCAATATTCTTTTAGTATATTTGAACAACTTTTCAAAAGACATCTATCCATTTTAGTACAGACTGAATAAAAACCTTCGTATTTTCTTCTACAGTTTAAAAAATAGTGAACTTTTTTCATATGATCAGATAAAAATTATAGTAACTGTTTCAAGAACCTCTTCCAAAGTATCAAATAATTGAAGCAGATCCATTCATTATTAATAGATTCCTATTCTCCCATTCACAAAATAACGCTACATCTCGTAACCACGAGGCAAATATATGCAAATATTTCCTGGTTAAAGTGTGGTTTACTGGATTCATGTTATATTTAAATGAATGAAAATTCTCTTCAGAAAGCTAGAATTGCCCAACGTTTATAAATGAACGTTACCAGAGTGTCAGTTGTTATACAGTAACGGTATTCTTTGGAATTAATTCTTGGCTTGTTCAATTCAGATTTTTTGCTAGTTACCGTTTCATTGCTAATTATTGTATTCATTCTTCGAATCTTTTAAAGATTAGATAATTGAATGGTAGAACTGATATGTTCCTTTCATAGGGAGAGCAACTTTTTATCCCATTTTTTTAGCCAAACTTTCTACAATAATGACAAAATAGAAGGTTTTTAAGGACATAATGAAAGGAATCAAACTCCCCAGGGGTTCAATTTGGGGCACAGCTGTTATCGGAGTGTTTTCCATAAATTTCTCTAGAAATACATCCTTAAATATATCAATGTTAAATCTGGAAACCCTGTGCACTTCGAATCAGAGAAGTATATGAGAATCAATTCCCGTAGATCCAACAGACAAAAAAGTTCAGGACGTGCCATTTAAAACAATGCAGTTATTGACATTTCTCAAAGGTCATTTTCAAAAAATTTCAGTATCTTTCGGACCAACTATAGAGTGACTTCAGAAGACCTGAAAACATTTTCTTCAAACGGTTTTCAAGATATGATGTGATATTAAAAACATCATAACCATGAAATTTGTCAAAAAAGTTGCCTACGTCAAAAGGCGCAGAATTTTGGCAGTAATTGATGTAATATGAATTCAGAATATCATGTAGATTCAGAACACGATATAAAACTTGGGTATTCTCATTTGAAAAAGCAGCACCACTTTCAGACCACCCTACAGAGTCAAGAACAATTTTAGCTTATGCTCTAAGTAGTGTCGATTTATTTGAATCATTCTCTTAGCCCAAAATTTCTACCTAAGAGTTACCGAACCATCGAGCACTGTTGCTGTGTCAAATGATACCTATAGATACCTTGGAAAATAACTCCAAACTAAGATTGAAACAGAAAACATAAAAAGAGAGTAATATTAGTGTCTTTTCTATTTTTCTTCATTCTTGCAAAGTCGTCTACAACTTTATTGCCATTATAAGCCTATATTTCGATTGACTAACATTGCAAAAATCTCCACTAGTATAGAGGAGAGCTCTATTTCTGTTCCTGATCTATATAAAATTAAAACAATAGTGTCAAAATAAAAATCAACCAATTTTCATAATACTGAGATGAAAAACTTTTGAATCAATTTCTTCTATTGTAGGTACTTAGTTTAATTCTTCGATATTATACCAGGTGGCCCACTCTAGTCGCGGCGCTCATTTTAAGGGTGTAAATGAAGATATTTTGAAAATCTTTTCTTGTGGTATGTGAAGGATGTCCCAAAGCACAATTAAAGTTATTGTCATTGTGTTCGAAAACAAAGGTATAGACCAAAGTTACACTTTTTTAAATGAAACACCCTATATTTGACCTCAAAAATGGAATGGCAAGCTCAAATTATGATGAGTTTCTTCAGATTACTTTATAGCTCAGAAACACCCTTTACGAGATAATGGCGAAAAATCGAGGATATGGAGTTTTTTTAAATGGCAATTAATGAAGAAACTATTTACGCGATACAGACAGAATTTTTTCAAGTAGACAAGTTGGCTACTCTTGCATATAAAAAAAATTTCAACTCGGTAATATACAGAGTGATAATAATTAATTCTCAAATATCAACTACAAATAATCGTCGAAAACTTTCTCATTTCAAATGGCACACGCGGTATTTCTATATCTCGTTGAACGTAAAAATTAATTTCGAAACTATATACATAAAATTTTTCTACATCTAAACCTGATAGTTTCTGAGCAATTTTAGATTTTTGATTCAAAATAGTGAACCATTTTCGCCATTATCTCGTAAATGGTCCTTCTAAGGTATAAAGTGATCTGAAGAGAATCATCATAATTTGAGCTTGCCATTCCATTTTTGAGGTCAAATACAGATTGTTACATTTAAAAAAGTGTAACTTTGGTCTATATCTTGACACTGTATATATGACAATAATTTTAAATTGTGCTTTTGAACACCCTACACACACCATAAAAAAAGATTTTCAAACTATCTTTATTTACTCCCACAAAATGAGCGCCGCGTCTGGGGTGGGCCACCTGGTATACCTGATGGGAAAATATTCATTACACATTTCTAATTATCAAAAACTATTATCTAGATATAGTTGAGAACAAATCATTTAATCGCCTGATATTGTTTTGTATGTAGTATCTTTGAGAAAACAGTCCTCCACATCCTAAGTAACCGCATCCATTTAATTCACATTTCAAACTCTAATGAGTACTAATGACCCATTAACGTTGAGATCTCGCGCGGTAAAACTTTTTCCCATTCAAATCCATTCAACCGAGAAGTGCCCAATATTCCAAACTGTGTCTATTTCCACTATGTATATTTATCGATAACACACTTCCACTCTCATTCTCTTATGCCAAGTTTTCATTAATTTCGTCGCCAAGTGCAATAATTTAGTATAAAATCCGGTTCTAATTCTGAATCGGTAAGAACCTCATTGACGCTTTTCATCGCTACGCTAAAACGGAGTTATATTACAGCTGGGATGAAGGAAGTCACTTTGGATGTTTTCACTTGATGGACAAATATTTTCACGATGTTCTAATGGGGTCGGCTTCATTAAAAAAAAGGTTCATTTACACATCATCTGATTCTTTTCAAGTATAAGTGGTATACATCCATTAATTAGAACTTCATCCAATAAATTGGATAGAGGGTCACATCACTGCGTTTCAAAATTTTCAATAATATTGGAATGTTATGCAATAGATTATAGAATTGTTTTTCCCTTGCTAATTTACTTGGGAATGTTTCAAATACGGGGTGACCCATGACCCATGACCCTAGAGTGTGTACCTACAGGGTCCATAACTTTGTTTTTCCCCACATAATCCTCGCCAATTGAGATTTAAAAAAAAGTAGAGTGTCAAAGTACTTATATGAAACTATTCCTTTACATCAATAATAATTCATTTCACGTCTCAGTATTATGTTAGATGACAGTTTTAAATGATGATTGTCTGTTACCAGACAATATCATTGTTCATTTTGTGAGACACATATTTCAGAGTAGACTGGCTTCTCATGTTAACAAAAAAACCTGTCACAATTTTAATGATGAAAATGCTATTCTAACATTTAGGTCAATATGTTATAAGACCCCCAATTTTTCTTATTACTTGGACAAACAGAACACAGTTTTTTTTATTCTTAACATTTCTAATTCTCCCCATCAATCATTGTTCTTCTTCAAATGTACATTCACAAAGACGAAATCGTTGAAAAAGTGTATGTGTATCTGAATAGTAGATCATGCTAGTAAGTCCGCAGATCTATCTTTTTTGGTAGATTTACCTTTTAGGTAGGTTCACCTACCTACCACACCGTGTTAATAGCAAATGCCATATTATAAGGAAATGCATTTTTTTAAATCGATAAATACTTATCGCTAAAAAACAAATGATGAGAGATGGGAAATTTATTTACAAAGTTATACAGGCTTCAGACTGCTTTGAACGTGTGAATATGCCATATCATATTCCACGCTCAATAAGTTTTCATTTCATTTATTATTCTAAAATTCTACCAATTATAATTTATATTCATCGGCGTTATATAAAAGATGCCCTGATTTGAATATTATTCGAAATCCAACATCACAATTGATCTTATTGTATCCGTACACGAACAATAGCTAGGTAACATTGTAAAAAAATTTTCTTCTCTATAGTTTTGTTTTTTACTAATCTTTACTGAATATCGAAGATATTTTTTGTAAGAAATGGCATTTTTAATCACCACACTAACTATTTATTTAGTAATAGTTATCCAACCTATTTTTGGATTTGTCCTATTTCTACCAGATAGAAATAAATAAAAATACTTAGTAGATTACCACACTGCACGAAATGCCGTAAGATTGAAACAAAGATACTTACATTAGAAAATTAAAGAATGTGTACATCTATCTTATAAAACATTTCTCAAGAAAGCTATGTAGAGTTGAATTTGGACAAAGTGTTCAAACTTCAAACGATATACATAGTCACATTGTGATATTTTTTGCATTATATATTTCTCGAGAAATTTTTTTTAATGTTGTACTTTTATGGGTATTTTTCGGGACATTTTTGCAATCTTACTATTCTAAGAATGATTTGAATGTTATAGCACCATAATTGAATAAATACATCGAATAATTAATACCGGTAGATTCGGGTGACTTGGGACAGTCCTGTAACTTTGGACAATTACCCCTCTTGCAGATTTCCATTTATGAGTGAAGGGACAAACTTATAAGATTGTGTATTTGTGTAGCGTCGTTTCGGTTAGTTTAACAATTTATTTCTGTTGAGTTTGCCGTGACCAGAGCGTTTGAATTGACAGGAAAAATTAACGAATTCAGGAGAGTAAAAGCGCGTTTTTTTATGGCCCTTATACTTTCTAGTGGCCTGTACATGTGGTTCACTTTGTGCATGTGTAATTTTTTTTCTGGATACGAGGGATATTGGGATATTATATATGTCATGAACAAAGGTCGTTTACAAATCAAACATCAACACGGATCTCATTCATTTATTTTGTTGTTTCATAGGGTGACTTGAATAGATACAAGCGGCGCATTGGCAGCAGGAAATATGCCGATTTTTCGCAGGATATTATTATTTACGTTATTAAAGAAATCACCAAAGAATGAAAGAAATAAAAGTTTTCTTGTTTTGTTTAATTGTTTTACATTAGAGTTGCAATATATTTACTTTCGCTGTAATAGGGGTTTATCATTTGATTTCCTCACCGTATTTCAACTATATAATCACAAATTCTAATTTTTCAAAACTATACACCGTCCCAAGTCACCTATTTCATTTGAGAGTTGAGAAATCAATAGATTTCAACTTGTATCCCAAGCCTCCTGAATCGGTGGCTGACTTGGGACAAGTATATTTTATTTTCTTCAAAATTTATATTCGAATTCTGAAGCATGGTATATATCCTAATCAATAGTCTGAGTCATTTAGCATATTCGAACCCCTTTTTCAGATAAAAATAGGTCACCGCTTTGAAAATATGACAAGTTGACTTCAACAATCGTCCCAAGTGACCCGAATCTACGGTACATCGAATAATAAACTGGATAAATGCTTTTCTCTTTTTTCCTGAGGATATATTAATCATTGCAATTGGCTGTCTATGCATGCACAATCATT